>NC_090175.1:46095250-46187750 GCF_024679245.1 Pseudorasbora parva
ATGCTTTCTGAAGGATCATGTGACAATTTCAGCTTTGACATCACAGCAATAAATTACACTGTAAAATATATTAAAATAAATATCAGTTAACTTTGCCAAATTTCAACCCACTTTGTATCGTTACAATGTCGGTAGTATATGTAAATGAATAATGTTTATTGATTCTCCATGCTACCTGGACAGAGAAATGTACTTTTATTTGTCAGAAAAAGTCCAAGGCTTTTGTGAAAGCTACAGATTATACTTTTGCATTTTTGTTTCCCACCCACGGACAGTCGGATCTACAGAGGGTTATTAACAAACAGTTAGTGTAAAAACATATTCGGACAGTAATTGTTTCTCATGGGGTCGTAAGGTATTTCCATCATTTGCAGGGGCTAGTCTGTGATTTTATTGCCATCCGAATGCAGAGTGTCAGTGTTTTTCTCCAACCACCCTAAAAATCCCCATCCTTGCCTGTTTTTTGACAAACACCAAGGTCGTGTGATTTAATCGCCATCCGAATTCCCACCTCTGAGTTTTCAAGAAAAGATTGCTCAAATATTAACAGTGTATATCCTTTTTGACAACAGCGAAGCACCGTATTGTTGCGTTTCCCTGTAATTTGGATGCATTTTAAAGATCTAGCCTACACTTTTATTACTGAAATGCTGGAAAGTATTTACAAGTATAATCTTTCATCACCGCTCAAAAAACACAAACATTTGAAATGAGGCATTATTACAGCATTAATTAATGTCATATAGGTTAAATTTGCAGCATTGTATTAACTTATTTCAGCTCATTTCCAATTATTATTTTTCTAAACAGGATATTGAAATAATTAAAGGGTTAGTTCACCCAAAAAAGAAATGTAAGTCATTAATAACGTTCCACACCCGTAAGACCTCATCATCGGAACACAGTTTAAGATATTTAATATTTAGTCCCAGGGCATATGCAGTCTATGCCCACTTACTGTTAATGTCCAGAAAGGGAATAAAAACATCATCAAAGTAGTCCATATGTGACATCAGTTGGTTAATTACAATCTCTTGAAGCATCGAAAATACATTTTGGTCCAAAAATAACAAAAACTACTACTTTATTCAGCATTGACTTCTCTTCCTGTTCCTCTGTTCCTCCAAAAAGATTTAAACGGTTCATTAATCAGTGAATCGATCAATGATTCGGGTCGCCAATGTCACGTGATTTCAGCAATTTGGCAGTTTGACGCGATCCGAACTGCTGAAATCACGTGACATTGGCATCCCCCATTTTGAGCAATGTTAAACCAATTATTAAACACCTCTCATTGGCCATTGTGTTCACACGCTCAACACATATGTCTGTGATTGGCTACAATGATCAACACTCTTCATGTCAGTCTCTCTATTCTGTTTAGTTTTGTTCATGGACTTTTAATTTCATATGTCCTATGTTTCTTTGTTCAGTTTCCCACCACTCGTTGAGTTCATTTAGTTCCGTTGTGTACGTTGTTCCTTCTCCTGCACTCCTTGCCCGGTCACCGTTATGCTAAGTTGTGTTGTGTTATTACCTGTCTGCCTGTCTTTGGAGTATTTACAATTAAACTACGTTTGGGAACTGTATTTTTTTGTCTTCCTGCCTGCATACACCCGTGATGAATATATAATTATATATACAATTACATATACAAATTTGGAATGCACTGATGGCTGAAATCTGAGCTTATGTAGCTGGGTCAACACATCAAATACAATACTTGTCATCAAAACACACCAGTCGTTAAATAGATCCAGTTTCAAATGTCATGCTAAATATGATTGAGATGGATTTAACAAAATGAGGCTTGCTGTTTCCAATTGAATTTCTTTCTGAGTGTTGAAAATGTGGATATAGATTGTTGTTGTCTCTGGGGACGGTTCTCATGGCTGGAATATAAGATTGGGTAGAGTGGGCCATGCCCGCTAGTCCCTGCTCCACTCTCCCAGTCATCTATTAGCTTTGATTACTCCTGCCTGGGTTGATACGCTCCTGCTCATTGGATAAGCCTGGCGGAATGCGAATGGTCTCCGCGGTGATTTGTTTGCATGGATTAAATGTCATCTTTGGAAATATGTTATTACAGTCAGGCTCTTGAGACAGAAACACACATGCTCACTTGGATTTTCTCTGACTAGCACACTCACACGTGCAAACAGACTGACTCACACATATCAACCTAGAAAATGGCAAGAATACATAAAACTCACTACACGGCACACACCGTCTTTCTCTGACATATGGTGTCATATTCAGTTGGTATTTAGGAACAAATAATACGCTTGGTGAAAGTGGCAGAAGGGAAAAATAATATTGAGTTCATAGCACAGATTTATGCCTGTTAGTGCTGGTATTGCTGGAACATGCATGTTAAAATTTATTTTTTTAGCCTGTTCTTTGGCCAAGGAAGTCTTCCTGGTTTAAATAATACTTGATGATTATTTTCAGTACAATGGAAAAACTCAACAAACTCCTCAAACTTAATCAAAAATTAAACTCTACAAAACACTGTAAAAGTAGTCCACATGACGTGACCGAATGTCTGATTTTATTCCTCAAATTAAGGATTGTAACCTCATGAGGTGAAATGATGACAGAAGTTTCCATGTTTAGCTTTCCAATCATTTGATATTTACTCCCATAAGACTTTAGATTATTTTTCGAAACACTCATGGTTTTAGTTTCTCCACTGAAAGTCTAGGTAACCAAAGTGTAGATAAAGAAAGACTTTGTGAAATTAATCCATTTAAATCAAACAGTTTTAATATCAATCAAGCGGTTTAGTCCAGATATTTTGAAGAGACGCGATTGGTTAGCATGATGAACAGATTGAATTAAAGCTTTTATTCATATTTGTATGGGTTGAATACCTTTTGAGTTTCTGTGTGTTTATGACATGACAGTACTTTTTTTCACAGATGAAACTGTAAAATGCTCATGAAGTGACTATCAGAGAGCCTCTTGAGATGACTGTCATGCATTCATGTCCTCGAATGGAAACACGCGATCTTAACGTGTGTGTGTGTGTGTGTGTGTGTGTGTGTGTGTGTGTGTGTGTGAGCCTGTTTATGTGGTTTATGAGGACACAAATTTGTATAACTACGTGGGTATTACACTGGTATTACACTATAAATGTGGTTTATGAGGACGTATCAAATGTCCTCATAATTCAAATGGCCTTAAAAACATACTAAATGATGTTTTTTTGAGAAAGTAAAAATGCAGAATGTTTCCTGTGATGGGTAGGTTTAGGGGCAGTGTAAGGGGATAGAAAATACGGTTTGTACAATATAAAAATGATTATGTCTATGGAGAGTCCCTGTAAACCACATAGACCAACGTGTGTGTGTGTGTGTGTGTGTGTGTGTGTGTGTTTGTGTGTGTGTGTGTGTGTGTGTGTGTGTGTGCGTGCGTGCGTGCGTGCGTGCGTGTGTGTGCGTGTGTGTGTGAGGTAAATTAAACTGCACATCAGCCCCATTCATTGATAAAGAAACACGCAGGGCATGCAGGATTTATATTTAAATTGTCTTTTTGCTGTTTAATATTCACAGACACTAGTCTATTTCACCAGATGCGTTCTCAGATACCGAAATTTGGCACAGATTAATTTAATAGGAATCGGTATTCTGTAGTATTGACGTAATTATGTTAGAGCCCTTAAAAGTACAGATTTTGGTACCCAACCCTAGTAAGGCAGAAACATCAAAAACATTAAAGCTGTCATTTTTATTCTTATTTTTTTATTTTTATTTTGTATCTTTCTATGAAATTATCTGTATAAAAGTTCAGATACAAATTATAATCAAATGGAATCTAATAAAAATCTATTGTAATTTAAAATAATATATATGTCATACATTTAATAAACATTACAAACACTTTATTTTAAATGTGCTTTCTTGCGAAAATGTAAGGTTTCCTAAGATCCTTTGCCTTGTTTTGTTTTTTAGTACTAGGTGAACAGCTATACTGCTTTTCCTGCCGCCATGTTGCAATTCTTTCATCCTCTTCTGATGTTTCAGGTCTTGTGAATATTCTTGTCCACACGCAAGCTTGCTTTACTCTTCTGTTTCCAAGAGCCGTGATAGCCAATGGAAATTGAATATCTGTATAATCATATGAAGGGTTGGTACACATGAGCTCATTGACACACTTTTCCACTTTCTCCCAAGAGCCCTGCACCTCCTCTGATGAATTCATACCCAGAATCCTCCTCTTTATCTGTGATTACCCAGCAGTTGCTGATTATATTGGGATTTCATTGATTACCTCCAACCCCGCTGTCATTAGCTGCTGTTCATTTCACCATTTGTTATTTTTTTCTTGGGATTACCTTGACTTTGACCTTCATGTATGTGTGTACAATCAGCATGCATCTCAGTGTGTTTTATCCTCTTTGCTCAGTCACATAGAGATATTTCTCTCTCTCTCTCTCTCTCTCTCTCTCTCTCTCTCTCTCTCTCTCTCTCTCTCTCTCTCTCTCTCTCTCTCTCTCTCTCTCTCTCTCTCTCCCTCTCTCTCTCTCTCTCTCTCTCTCTCTCTCTCTCTCTCTCTCTCTCTCTCTCTCTCTCTCTCTCTCTCTCTCTCTCTTTTGTTATTGAGTGAATTTCCCAAAAACCTTTCTGAAAAGAAAGTGATAATATGTCTAAAACTCTCCCTCATGGCCTGCTTGCACGCCCAAATAGCGTCGTAATACTCTTGTTAACTCTCATTGTGTTCACACACACACACACACACACACACACACACACACACACACACACACACACACACACACACACACACACACACACACACACACACACACACACACACACACACACACACACACACACACACACACACACACACACACACACACAGTCACAATAGGATGGGATCTCAGCAGTATGCTGTTTAAGGCAGTTGTTCAATGTTTGTGAGCATGCTTTGCCCTTAGGCTGTGAATAGTTCTTGACTTTGTGGCCAGTTTAACAACTGTTTTTATATGACCATTAAAGAGATAGTGAAAATGGAAAAAAATGTTATTATATACTCACCATCATGACATTTTTCAAAGTTTTGTTCCACAGAAGACAAGTTTCACAAGTTTGCAATGGTATGATGACTAGTAAGTGAATGAAAAGAGTAAGTATATGGTGATATGTATGATCATGATGGATTGTGCAAATTTAACTTGACTATAAATTAGACTGTTTCAAAGGGCACTTTTGATAGTTAATTGGAACATCATTACATCAAAGTGTAAGAGGAGGGCGAAAAGACAAATCAAGATGAGAAAAGAGAAGACTAGATCAGATGATGAGATTAGATAAAACAATGTCAGAGGACGAGAGAAGAAGAGATGATAGGAAAACGAGGTGAGAGGGAAATGAGACTAGCGGAGATAAGATGAGACAAGGCAAGATGGGAGGGGATGAGGAGGTGAGATGTTGCCTTCAAGTGCATCGAGAATCTCATCCCTCCAAGTCAGGCCCTCCAAGTAATTCCATTGAATTCAAATATACATTGTTGTACATCACATAAAATTAAAAGACTTGCAAAATCCTTCATTATAATTCACTGCGGGTCAGATATGTATTTTAGATTGTAGATAGTCCCATATTATATCTCTCCAACTTGTATATCATTCCCATTCTAAGTTTTGCACTCGTAAATGTGGCTTTGCTTGGTCATTCGCAGGCTTGGAATTCATAACTCCATATTTCCAATTCCACTTGAAGGGCACAAAAGAGTGGAGAAGAGAGATGATGACATTAGAAGATGAGACAAGATTAGTTAAAAATTAGGTAAAATGAGACTAGACAACACTAGAAAAAAAGAAAGGGAAGGGAATAGATGAGAGGAGAGCAAAATAAAGGCGAGGAGACAACACTAGATGAAGAAACATGGAGAACTCATGCTCATTGGAAATATATGAATCTGGCAACATTTCTGCAAAAAAATGTAACTGCAGTATGATTACAGGGGCCGGTGATTGATTAATAAAGACTTATTTCCACTCTGTCCCTCACAATACTGTGTTATGACCTCAAAACACTTTTACCATAGTGCATTATTTATAAATACATTTTGATATTTGCGTAACCAGCTCAATGCATGGCTTTTGTGATGCATACACTTGCCCATTAGCTCACCTAGTACAACATACATCATATTGTCAATCACCCCTTGAGTTCATGTGGGTCGCTCTCAGGAGCTCAGTGGATTCAAGTGTGGTATCGTGATAGTTTTCTTCCTGTGAAATTCCATTTGTGAAATTTCCTCGCTACTAAATATTCCACGGTCAACTGTTAGTGGTATTATAACAAATTGGAAGCAATTGGGAACAACAAGCAACTCAAACAAAAAGTGGTAAGCAACTTAAAATCACAGAGCAGAGTCAGCACATGCTGAGGCGGACAGTGTGCAGAAGTCACCAACTTTCAGTCAATAGACAGACCTCCAAACTTCATGTGGCCTTCAGATTAACTCAAGAACAGTGCATAGAGAGCTTCATGAAATGGGTTTCCATGGCTAAGCAGCTGCATCCAAACCTTACATCTCCTAGTGCAATGCAAAGTGTCAGATGCATTGGTGTAAAGCATGCCGCCTCTGGACTTTAGAGCAGTGGAGACATGTTCTCTGGAGTGATGAATCATGCTTCTCTGTCTGGCAATCCAACGGCCAAGTCTAGGTATGATGGTTGCCGGGAGCATTGTGCCAGGTGTAAAGTTTGGTGGATGGAGGATTATGGTGTGGGCTTGGGCTTGGCCTCTTAGTTCCGGTGAAAATAACTCTTAATGCTTCAGTATACCAAGACATTTTGGACGGTTTCATTCTCCTATTTTTGTGGAAACTGTTTGGGGATGGCCCCTGTAACAACATGGCTGCGCACCAGTGCACAAAGCAATGTCTATACAGACACGGATGAGCAAGTTTGGAACTTGACTGGCCTGCACAGAGTCCTGACCTCAAACGGATTAAACACAAAGACTGTGAGCCTGACCTCACAAATTTGCTTCTAGAAGAATGGTCAAACATTCCCATAAACACACTCCTAAAACCTGTTGAAAGCCTTCCCAGGAGAGATGAAGCTGTTATAGATGCAAAGGGTGGGCCAACTCTATATTAAACCATTCGGATTAAGAATGGGATGTCATTAAAGTTCTTGTGCATGTAAAGGTAGGTGTCCCAAAACTTTTGACAATATAGTATATGGCATAATGCCAAAATTATAGCCCAGTATATAATTTTGTGATACAACTCCCATGCCCTTTAAGGTTTCCAGAGGTACCAGAGGTTTCTCATTGAAATTAATGGTGTTCATAGATAGTCAATATAGCAACAAAATAGGGTTCCTTTAGTGTCGTAATAGTGATGCTAAAGGCACTTGACCATGCTTCAGTTTTTGATGTCTTGGGATTGAAAATGGGTTTGAGAAAATTTTATTAAAGTCTTCAATAGAAGGGATTAAACCAGAACTAACCTTTAGATCTAAACCTCTCAGGAAGACTAGCTGCCCAGACCAACATTCACTTGATATACTCATTCACACACACATAGAGTCAGGCCGCTCAGGGGATCACTTCAGGGCATGAAGCTTGACGGCCATCTTAACTTCCCCATTCCACGGCATATCAAACAGAACTCTGGAAGTGTGTGAGAGTCTTCTAAAGAATGGTCCATTATCACGGTGTCCCACCACAGCACATCAAAGAGCTCATTCCCCAGTCCTGACCACAGCTACGACTGCCTCTAAAGGACACTCATCAGCGCTGTCACCCCTCTCATGCGGAACTGACACAGAGCAATGCTGTTTAGCTTCAGTCGCAGAGCATGTTGGGATAGCTGCCCGTCCCTTTACATTCAGCAGAGGAGAGGAGGTGAACTCTGCCATCTGGAGCTGGCTAAGGAAGTGCTGCATATTACCAACAGTTACATCATTATATACACGGCCTGCACACTCACACACGCTGGCCCAGAATGAGTGTGCTTGCTGAATAAAATTCACCGTCAATTAGAGGAACCGGGGAAAGTCTCTCAGCTGTACAAATACACAACCAGAAAAAAGGCCTGGGAGAGCGAAGCGAGAGAGAGCTTGTTGAAAAGAAAAAGCGGGAAAACACTTGTAATTGCTCACGAGCTCATGCTCTGAAGGGCGGGTTAGTGTGTACTTGAAATTATTGGGATTTCTTGTTTTGGTTTGAAATGAAAATCAAGCCATCTGCGGAAACATGTTTCCTTGCTAAAACTAGCCGGCAATTTCTAACATCTCCATATTTATGTTTGCCGCCATCTTGAAAAGAGCACAGATGACAGGGAACTATCCATGTTTGCTCGCATATTAAAAAGCTGTTGACCTGATGCATATTGCTCTAGATTCAGATGCGATTGGGCTTGGTAAACAGGAATTTGTTTTAGTATTCTGGAGAACTACTCCACCCCTGCCACTCTCTCTCTCTCTCGCACCATCTCTGTAGGGAGCATAAGCGGTTAGCGGTTAAACAGGCACAAAGACACCCAGCTGGCAGAATGCTCAGACAGCGAGGAGAAAGACAGAAAAGGGAGGTGCAAGTCAGGTGAGAATCGTATTGTATTTGGACTGAGAGTAACATGGAGATGGAGTGATGGGGAAAAGGTCTACGTAACAGCAGAATACAGTTGTCAGTCATGTTTTAGAGCGGTAAATACAGTTAGGTTCACACACAGGTCGGTTAAGTGTGACAACCGAATTCTGCAACCAGGGAGCTGACTTCTGTTTTTTTATCATGTGTGGGATTTTGGGATCTTATAGAAACTGAGATCTAAACAATGTGTCATTGGATGATTTTAGATGTTGGAATGGGCAATGCAATGTATTTATTTATTTATTTATTACTAAGGATTATCAAGGCCAGTATTGCTGACATTAATCATGTACAAGTACCTCAATGAGTTTAGGGTTTGTTTTGCAAATTATCCAGATGTGTACTATTCTATTTTAATTTTAATTTATTTTTTTATAATTTATTCACAACAATTACAGAAACATCTTTAGTTGAGTTTCTGTATTTAAAACATTAAAGCAGCACTAGCCTACCATTCAAAACTTTATGGTTGCTAAAATGTTTTACAATGTTTTTGAAAAGTCTCTTATGCTCACCATTTCTATTTCTAAAAATTTAAAAAAAATGTATGTACAATATTTATTTTTTGATATGATGACAAAGATTTACTCCAGTTTCACATGATCGATCCTTCAGAAAATATAATATGCTGATTTGGTACACAAGACATTTTTATTTTATTATTGTTTATTATTATTTATTGTGTTTTATTATTCTAAATTATTTAAAAACATGGTCACACTTTAAATAGGGCCTAATTCACACTATTAACTAACTATTAACTACAACCTTTGCCTCAATAAACTCCTAATTACTGCTTATTAATAGTAAGGTTATTGTTAAAGGGTACATAAGATATGGTTTCTGTCAATCTCTTGTTATTATTGAGTTCCTATAGAATAGTATTGCATCATTCATATCCCAGAAGAGTCTTTAGTTTTATCAGATTTATAAAAGACAGATACGCATACCAATTCTTTTCAAAAACAGCTGAGCTTGTAGAGGCGTGCAGTGGGTGGAGCTAAAGAGTCATAAGCACATGCTACATCATCCTTCGTATTACCCTTTCATAACTTTCGATTCACTATATGTTCATGTTGTTTACATTATATGCATAAACATACCGATTGCCAACAAAACACAGACATTTGATGCAGTTTCACTCACCGTCTGCGGATCCGACTCATGACTGGGATCTATTATAGCTGACTCTTGGACCACTCCATCTTTCAGTTAAAAATGAGCTGCAAAACCAGCGCCAAACTGGGCCTTGTGGATGGGTGTGCTCTTGCTCTGGTTGATGGGTGTGCTCTTGCTCTCGCTCTGGTTGATGGGTGTGCTCTTGCTCTCGCTCTGGTTGATGGGTGTGCTCTTGCTCTCGCTCTGGTTGATGGGTGTGCTCTTGCTCTGGTTGATGGGTGTACTCTTGCTCTCGCTCTGGTTGATGGGTGTACTCTTGCTCTCGCTCTGGTTGATGGGTGTACTCTTGCTCTCGCTCTGGTTGATAGGTGTACTCTTGCTCTCGCTCTGGTTGATGGGTGTACTCTTGCTCTCGCTCTGGTTGATAGGTGTACTCTTGCACTCGCACTGGTTGATGGGTGTACTCTTGCTCTCGCTCTGGTTGATGGGTGTGCTCTTGCTCTCGCTCTGGTTGATGGGTGTGCTCTTGCTCTCGCTCTGGTTGATGGGTGTACTCTTGCTCTCGCTCTGGTTAATGGGTGTACTCTTGCTCTCGCTCTGGTTGATGGGTGTACTCTTGCTCTCGCTCTGTTGATGGGTGTGCTCTCGCTCTGGTTGATGGGTGTGCTCTTGCTCTCGCTCTGGTTGATGGGTGTACTCTTGCTCTCGCTCTGGTTTATGGGTGTACTCTTGCTCTCGCTCTGGTTGATGGGTGTACTCTTGCTTTCGCTCTGGTTGATGGGTGTACTCTTGCTCTCGCTCTGGTTGATGGGTGTACTCTTGTTCTCGCTCTGTTGATGGGTGTGCTCTCGCTCTCGCTCTGGTTGATGGGTGTGCTCTTGCTCTGGCTCTGGTTGATAGGTGTGCTCTCGCTCTTGCTCTGGTTGATGGGTGTGCTCTTGCTCTCTCTCTGGTTGATGGGTGTACTCTTGCTCTCACTCTGGTTGATGGGTGTGCTCTCGCTCTCGCTCTGGTTGATGGGTGTGCTCTTGCTCTCTCTCTGGTTGATGGGTGTGCTCTTGCTCTCTCTCTGGTTGATGGGTGTGCTCTTGCCCTCACTCTGGTTGATGGGTGTGCTCTTGCTCTCTCTCTGGTTGATGGGTGTGCTCTTGCTCTCTCTCTGGTTGATGGGTGTGCTCTTGCTCTCTCTCTGGTTGATGGTTGTGCTCTTGCTCTCTCTCTGGTTGATGGTTGTGTTCTTGCTCTCTCTCTGGTTGATGGGTGTGCTCTTGCTCTCTCTCTGGTTGATGGTTGTGTTCTTGCTCTTGCTCTTGCACTGGTTGATGGGTGTGCTCTTGCTCTCTCTCTGGTTGATGGTTGTGTTCTTGCTCTCGCTCTGGTCGATGGGTGAGCTATTGCTCTCTCTCTGGTTGATGGTTGTGTTCTTGCTCTCACTCTGGTTGATGGGTGTGCTCTTGCTCTTGCTCTGGTTGATGGGTGTGCTATTGCTCTCTCTCTCTGGTTGATGGGTGTGCTATTGCTCTCTGGTTGATGGGTGTGCTTTTGCTCTCACTCTGGTTAATGGGTGTGCTATTGCTCTCTCTCTGGTTGATGGGTGTGCTATTGCTCTTAATCTGGTTGATGGGTGTGCTCTTGCTCTCGCTTAGGTTGATGGGTGTACTCTTGCTCTCGCTCTGGTTGATGGGTGTACTCTTGCTCTCGCTCTGGTTGATGGGTGTACTCTTGCTCTCGCTCTGGTTGATGGGTGTACTCTTGTTCTCGCTCTGTTGATGGGTGTGCTCTCGCTCTCGCTCTGGTTGATGGGTGTGCTCTTGCTCTGGCTCTGGTTGATAGGTGTGCTCTCGCTCTTGCTCTGGTTGATGGGTGTGCTCTTGCTCTCTCTCTGGTTGATGGGTGTACTCTTGCTCTCACTCTGGTTGATGGGTGTGCTCTCGCTCTCGCTCTGGTTGATGGGTGTACTCTCGCTCTCGCTCTGGTAGATGGGTGTGCTCTCGCTCTCGCTCTGGTTGATGGGTGTGCTCTTGCTCTCTCTCTGGTTGATGGGTGTGCTCTTGCTCTCTCTCTGGTTGATGGGTGTGCTCTTGCCCTCACTCTGGTTGATGGGTGTGCTCTTGCTCTCTCTCTGGTTGATGGGTGTGCTCTTGCTCTCTCTCTCTGGTTGATGGGTGTGCTCTTGCTCTCTCTCTGGTTGATGGTTGTGCTCTTGCTCTCTCTCTGGTTGATGGTTGTGTTCTTGCTCTCTCTCTGGTTGATGGGTGTGCTCTTGCTCTCGCTCTGGTTGATGGGTGTACTCTTGCTCTCGCTCTGGTTGATGGGTGTACTCTTGCTCTCGCTCTGGTTGATGGGTGTACTCTTGCTCTCGCTCTGGTTGATGGGTGTACTCTTGCTCTCGCTCTGGTTGATGGGTGTACTCTTGTTCTCGCTCTGTTGATGGGTGTGCTCTCGCTCTCGCTCTGGTTGATGGGTGTGCTCTTGCTCTGGCTCTGGTTGATAGGTGTGCTCTCGCTCTTGCTCTGGTTGATGGGTGTGCTCTTGCTCTCTCTCTGGTTGATGGGTGTACTCTTGCTCTCACTCTGGTTGATGGGTGTGCTCTCGCTCTCGCTCTGGTTGATGGGTGTACTCTCGCTCTCGCTCTGGTAGATGGGTGTGCTCTCGCTCTCGCTCTGGTTGATGGGTGTGCTCTTGCTCTCTCTCTGGTTGATGGGTGTGCTCTTGCCCTCACTCTGGTTGATGGGTGTGCTCTTGCTCTCTCTCTGGTTGATGGGTGTGCTCTTGCTCTCTCTCTCTGGTTGATGGGTGTGCTCTTGCTCTCTCTCTGGTTGATGGTTGTGCTCTTGCTCTCTCTCTGGTTGATGGTTGTGTTCTTGCTCTTGCACTGGTTGATGGGTGTGCTCTTGCTCTCTCTCTGGTTGATGGTTGTGTTCTTGCTCTTGCACTGGTTGATGGGTGTGCTCTTGCTCTCTCTCTGGTTGATGGTTGTGTTCTTGCTCTCGCTCTGGTCGATGGGTGAGCTATTGCTCTCTCTCTGGTTGATGGTTGTGTTCTTGCTCTCACTCTGGTTGATGGGTGTGCTCTTGCTCTTGCTCTGGTTGATGGGTATACTCTTGCTCTCACTCTGGTTGATGGGTGTGCTCTTGCTCTGGCTCTGGTTGATGGGTGTGCTATTGCTCTCTCTCTGGTTGATGGGTGTGCTATTGCTCTCTGGTTGATGGGTGTGCTTTTGCTCTCACTCTGGTTGATGGGTGTGCTATTGCTCTCTCTCTGGTTGATGGGTGTGCTATTCCTCTCTCTCTGGTTGATGGGTGTGCTTTTGCTCTTAATCTGGTTGATGGGTGTGCTCTTGCTCTCGCTTGGGTTGATGAGTGTGCTTTTGCTCTTGCTCAGGTTGATGAGTGTGCTTTTGCTCTCACTCTGGTTGATGGGTGTGCTTTTGCTCTCGCTCTGGTTGATGGGTGTGCTTTTGCTCTCGCTCTCGTTGATAGGTGTGCTCTTGCTCTCGCTCTCGTTGATGGGCGGCTCTCACTCTCATTGATGGGTGTGCTCTTACTCTTGCTCTGGTTGATGGTCATATTCTCTTTCTGATTGATGGGTGCACTCTTTCTCTGGTTGATGGGTGTGCTCTTGCTCTAGTTCTGGTTGAGTGGTGTGCTCTTGCTCTCTCTCTGGTTGATGGGCGTGCTCTCTTTCTGGTTGATGGGTGAACTCTTTCTCTGGTTGATGGGTGTGCTCTTGCTCTAGCTCTGGTTGAGGGGTGTGCTCTTGCTCTCTCTCTGGTTGATGGGCGTGCTCTTGCTCTCTCTCTGGTTGATGGGCGTGCTCTCTTTCTGGTTGATGGGCGCACTCTCTTTCTGGTTGATGGGTGTGCTCTTCCTCTTCCTCTGATTGATGGGTGTACTCTTGCTCTGGTTGATGGGTGTGCTCTTGCTCTTCCTCTGGTTGATGGGTATACTCTTGCTCTTGCTCTGGTTGATGGGTGTACTCTTGCTCTGGTTCTGGTTGATGGGTTTGCTTTTGCTCTTGCTCTGGTTGATGGGTGTGCTCTTGCTCTCGCTCTGATTGATGGGTGTGCTCTCACTCTCATTGATGGGCGTCCTCTCTCTCTGGTTGATTGGCGTAATCTCGCTTTCACACAGGTTAATGGGCGTGCTCTCACTCTCATTCATGGGTGTGCTCTCTATCTGGTTGATTGGCGTGATGTCGCTTTTATTTTGGTTGATGGGCGCGCTCTCTCTGAGGTTGATGGGCGTGCTCGCTCTCTGGTCGATGGGTGTGCTCGCTCTCTGGTTGATTGGTGTGCTCGCTCTCTGGTTGATTGTCGTGATCTCGCTTTCACTCTGGTTGATTGGCGTGATGTCGCTTTCACTTTGGTTGGTGGGCGCACTCTCTTTCTGGTTGATGGGTGTGCTCTTCCTCTTCCTCTGGTTGATGGGTGTACTCTTGCTCTTGCTCTGGTTGATGGGTGTGCTCTTGCTCTTCCTCTGGTTGATGGGTGTACTCTTGCTCTGGTTCTGGTTGATGGGTTTGCTTTTGCTCTTGCTCTGGTTGATGGGTGTGCTCTTGCTCTCGCTCTGATTGATGGGTGTGCTCTCACTCTCATTGATAAGCATCCTCTCTCTCTGGTTGATTGGCGTAATCTCGCTTTCACACAGGTTGATGGGCGTGCTCTCACTCTCATTGATGGGTGTGCTCTCTATCTGGTTGATTGGCGTGATGCCGCTTTTACTTTGGTTGATGGGCGCGCTCTCTCTCTGGTTGATGGGCGTGCTCGCTCTCTGGTCGATGGGTGTGCTCGCTCTCTGATTGATTGGTGTGCTCGCTCTCTGGTTGATTGTCGTGATCTCGCTTTCACTCTGGTTGATTGGCGTGATGTCGCTTTCACTTTGGTTGATGGGCGCGCTCTCTCTCTCTGGTTGATGGCTTGCTCGCTCTCTGGTTGATGGGCGTGCTCGCTCTCTGGTTGATTGGTGTGCTCGCTCTCTAGTTGATTGGTGTGATCTCGCTTTCACTCTGGTTGATGGGCGTGCTCTCGCTTTCATTGATGGGCGCGCTCTTGCTCTCGTTGATGGGTGTGCTCTTGCTTTCGCTCTGGTTTATGGGCATAATCTCACTTTCGCTATGGTTGATGGGCGCACTCTAGCTCTTGTTGATGGGTGTGCTCTTGCTCTCGCTCTGGTTGATGGGCGCACTCTAGCTCTCATTGATGGTGCGCTCTTGTTCTGATTGATGGGTGTGCTCTTGCTGTCACTCTGGTTGATGGGCACGCTCTCTCTCTCTCTGGTCGATGGGCGTGCTCGCTCTCTGGTTGATTGGTGTGCTCACTCTCTGGTTGATTGGTGTGATCTCGCTTTCACTCTGGTTGATGGGCGTGCTCTCGCTTTCGTTGATGGGCGTGCTCTTGCTCTCGTTGATGGGTGTGCTCTTGCTCTCGCTCTGGTTTATGGGCGCACTCTAGCTCTCATTGATGGGTGCACTCTTACTCTTGCTCTGATTGCCTTTGGCTTGGCTTGCTCAGTTGGGGACATTAAGTTATTCAACTAAATATACAAATATAATAAATTAATTAGGTCTCATTTAATTCTACAAACTATAATACTGATCTGCCAGCATTGTCACTATATGATCAATTAAAATAAGCTGATAACATCACTGTTTTCTCCAGAACGACTGTACAGTCAAATTTTGTTGCAATATTGTGCTGTTTAACACTGTGAAGCTGCTTTGAAAAAATCGTCATTGTAAAAGCGCTATATAAATAAAGTTGATCGATTAATTGATTGATGAGCGTGCTCTTGCTCTCGTTGATGGGCATGATCTTGTTTTCACTCTGGTTTATGGGCGTGATCTCATTTTTGCTCCGGTTGATGGGCTTGATCTCGCTTTCAATCTGGTTGATGGGTGTGCTCTCGCTCTTGTTGATGGGCGTGATCTCGCTCTCACTCTTGTTGATGAGTGTGCTCTAGCTCTTGTTGATGGGCGTGATCTCGCTCTCACTCTTGTTGATGGGTGTGCTCTCGCTCTCGCTCTTGTTGATTGGGTGTGCTCTCGCTCTTGTCGATGGATGTGCTCTCACTCTTGTTGTTGGGTGTGCTCTCGCTCTTGTTGATGGGCGTGATCTCGTTCTCACTCTTGTTGATGGGTGTGCTCTCGCTCTTGTTGATCGGCGTGATCTCGCTCTCACTCATGTTGATGGGTGTGCTCTCGCTCTCGCTCTTGTTGATTGGGTGTGCTCTCGCTCTTGTTGATGGGTGTGGTCTCGCTCTCGATCTTGTTGATGGGTGTGCGCTCGGTCTCGCTCTTGTTGATTGGGTGTGCTCTTGCTCTCGCTCTTGTTGATTGGTTGTGCTCTCGCTCTTGTTGATGGGTGTGCTCTCGCTCTCGCTCTTGTTGATGGGTGTGCTCTCGCTCTCATTCTTGTTGATGGGTGTGCTCTCGCTCTGGTTTATGGCCGTGATCTCATTTTCTCTCTGGTTGATGGGCGTGATCTTGCTCTCCCTTTGCTCTTGTTGATGAGTGTGCTCTTGCTCTCGCTCTGGTTGATGGGCGTGATCTCGTTTTCGCTCTGGTTGATGGGTGTGATCTTGTTTTCACTCTGGTTGATGGGCGTGATCTCGTTTTTGCTCTGGTTGATGGGCGTGATCTCGCTTTCACTCTGGTTGATGGCCGTGATCTCGCGTTCACTCTGGTTGATGAGTGTGCTCTTGCTCTCGCTCTGGTTGATGGGCGTGATCTTGTTTTCGCTCTGGTTGATGGGTGTGATCTCGTTTTCGCTCTGGTTGATGGGTGTGATCTCGTTTTCGCTCTGGTTGATGGGCGTGATCTCGTTTTTGCTCTGGTTGATGGGCGTGATCTCACTTTCACTCTGGTTGATGGCCGTGATCTCACTTTCACTCTGGTTGATGGGCGCTCTCTCACTATTGTTGATGGGTGTGCTCTTGCTCTTACTCTAGTATATGGGTGTGATCTTGCTTTTGCTCCCATTGATGGGTGTGCTCTTGCTCTCATTCTGGTTTATGTGCATGATCAAGCTTTCTCTCTGGTTGATGGACTCGCTTTCTCTCTGGTTGATGCTCTTACTCTCTAGCATTAGACAAATAACTTTCCAGTGTTATGAAGTCGATATCTTTGATATTTACTTTTATAACTGTTTCTTTGGTTACAGGTGGTATTCACAACTATTGCATTGATCAAGAAGGGTCACGCCTGTTAGTAAATATTGTCAATTCCAGACACTGACTGTGTGAACGTAGCCAAGGTGGCAGAGAATGAAATTAGGAAAGGATGAATTGAGAAGGAGAAAGAGATAAAAAGGAAAAAAAGAGAGAAAGAATTGGGTATTAGCTGAGGATCAGAGAGTGTTAAGAGGAAAACACACTAGAGGCAGAAACATAGGAAAGAAAGAAGGTATTAAGTCGGACTAAGATACCATGAGTGAGAGATGGAGGGAGGAAGAGAGGCAGTGAGGGAACAGGGATGAGGAGGTGGTTTGAATGGGAAAGGTGGCAGAGAGCTGATTTGAGGGCATAAGGATGGGCTTAGCATAGCTGAGCTGCTCGGGCTGCATATCTGAGGCGGAATAGAGGATTCCTGGAGTTTCACTTTAATTCCATTAACACAAAGCCATCAGAGGCAAGATGGAGGCATCCACATGGGGAGAACTAAACCTCCTCTGACTAAATCTCTCTCTGGTTTTCTGTGCCACAACCACACGACAGACTAATGCAGCATGTGACTTTACCCTTTCAGTCTTTTACAGGAATATCCTGTATGAGTTAATTACAGCTTGAGGTCTATGGGCCACATTTGTGTTGTGTTGCAATGGCAACAACAACATTTTACCACTAAAACGTCTTCGGTTACATTATACAATAATCTAAATATCAAAAATATTTGTATTTTCCATTTCTGTTGATTGATATGAAAAATTGTGGAGATTTAGCAATGTAGCAGGTGAATTATGCATATGATTCTGATGAACAATATGCCTTTCTCCGCTGACTTTCTACATTGCTCAAAGGGTTTCTAAGGATATTGATTTTTAAAAGTCAGGCGTCTGACTCCAAGATGGTGAACAGGAACATGGTTTGTGTAACATTAGTACACATTATTAACTGTTTTATAATTTGGTCAAGCAAAATGCTAATATTAATTACTGTTATGTGTCTGACGTTGTAAAGAGCGATACCATTGTGCAGTGTTTACTACAATAACTTGAGTAAAGTAGTGTGAGTGGGTCTCTGAGCTCATGTAAGTGTAAGCGGGGCTAATTTGCATAATCACGTTTCCGCATATACACAATAAAGCAAAGCTGTAGAGTTACATTCAAAAATATATATATTTTTTTTTCACAGGAAAAAAACTAAAACCTTTTTAATATATTATTTTGGTGGTGAAAGATTAATTTTAAACAATACAATTGTTGACTAAAGGAAACATTTAGGATTGATATCTGAGATTTCAGCTTCCCTCAGTTTGTTAAAATGATTTCATAGTGCACTTTCTTTGGAAGTCTATGAGGAAAGGCAGAGGGTTTAAAGCAGAAATATTAAGCTTGTAGTTTTGATAAACCATAAATTTGAATATTTCCGTAATTGTGTTTGTCATTGAAGTTCTAAATTGTCCTTTCGAAGTGGAACAACAGTACTTTTCTAAGTGGATGAACATTTGGTAATGTGTAAGTCCTGTGGCTGGAGTATATAGGTAGTCAGTGTCCCAGTTTTTTGCTTTCTGTCTTATTAGTATGCAATACTAGAATTAGTACATCCTAAATCACAGTATATGGTCCATCCAAGTATGAATTTTGCTAATATTGCCCTTAACCCCTTTTTGGTGAGAGGAGTAGTTCTTAGACTTTTCAGGATTGGTTGCAGGTAGCCCTAATGATGAGAAAAGAGGTGCAGCAATTATAATGAAACAAAACCTAAAAATAACAAGATAATCTAGAGACTAGAGCTGGCAAAACACTAACAGAATAACCCAAAGATCATGACCAAGACAGACCATGAACTTAGGAAAACAGAACTTACATATGCAGACCAAACCAATCAATGCAATGAACCACAGGTGCAACCCATGAAACACCAGAAACAGGAGAAAACATACTGAACTAAAACATGAACAAAACCCACCCAGAACAAAAAACAAACCCTGAAAAGACTAATTGTAAGTTGTTATGATATGTCCTCTGTAGTTGACAAAATGACATTGCATGTATAGGCAAAAACAGTCGGATTTATTTTTAATTTATAAGACAGTCAAAAAGTGTTCTCCCTGAAATGTAGTATGCATATTGTATTCACTAATGTTTAGTATGAATCCTGATGTTCTCCTCATAATGCTTCATAGCACCGATGACACTGCGATTACAGCCATGTTTAATGTGTGAGTGTTGCTATGTGGGTGTGTGTGTGTGTCAGGTGATTGTATGATAACTCTTAAGGGATGGTGAGACCGGTGATCAGAGGTAATCTTAGCTTCTGGCTACACTTTAACTGCTCTGTCAGCTTACAACCCCCCACTGACTCGACCCTCTTTCTTTCTTTCTTCTTCCTTTGTTCTCTCTCTCTTTTTCTTTCGCCTGCTCGCTCACTGCCATTTTTGTCGTGTGCCTCAGCTATTTGTCTCTACAGGTATAATTTCTACTGTCATATTTCATCTTTTTGTATGAAGAGCCGTCAGTCACTTTCATAGTTCTATATATTTTACTCTCTTCCTGTCTTTTTCCCTTTTCTGTGTGTGATGGGTGAATTAATCAGCAGTTGCTCTGGGCATACCCTGAGTCTGACTGGCAGTTCTGTCTGGTCAGCACTCAGAGGACCAGGCTATTACTAACACCTCACGTCAATACACACTTACAGACACACACACGTTTAAAACATACTCCCACACACACACTTATAGGTAGCAGTAACTAGCTGGTTTAAGGAACTGCCTTGGGTGCGATCAATACAGTTCACATGCATGGGAAATTAAAGGAGAACTCTGTTACACACACATATATACACTTTGGCCCTGTGCCCTTCAGCTCTCCAGTCTCCAATGATATAGACTCAACTATCTCTTTACCCTCAAATTACCTGGACATTTTGTCATTCTTTTTCTCTCTTTGTAGGGAACATGCTATGATATGACACACCTCAAGTGCACGCATTGGTTTTGACAATATCTCACATTTTTAGAAGTTCAATTTAAATTGGTTGTATGTACACTATCAGCGTGAGGTCCATATATGCTGCAAATCCTCTGCATATCCAAGCCATTTGTGGACTCACTGATTAGTATTAACACTATAAATTACTATAAATCCCCTTGTTTGAAGTGTACCATAAAGCTTACATGATAAAATGTTACTAAGGTGTACACAAACAAGTTCTCCATTTAGGATTAGAACAAATTCAGCCCAAGCGCATTTGATGACATGGATGATTACGTTACTGTTTATCATCTGTCCATCATCGTATAAAGCCTGCCCTGACAATTTCATTGGTCCGAAGAGTTTCTGTTCGGGCATAATTACTGCTCTATTGATCAAGTCCAGACCAAACTGCCAAAGCTCAAATGTTGGGGGCGGGGCTGAGTTCGAATTGGTTTGGTTTTTCTCCGGAAAAAAATGCCGTTTGAGGTTAAATGTGTGTTATTTTGGCATGGTTGCCTGCTAAAATTTTCATTCCTGGGTCTATATGTCACATAATTGAGGTCACTTCAATCCGCGGACGTGGAAAACAACCCACAGGAAAACTTGGCAACACAGTGCAGTTTAGTTCTGTTGACTTTTGACAGCTAACATTATGCGTCACTCTGTTGCTCTGATTGGTTGTAGGGTCTATCCAATTGAGGCCTTTCCTGGTTCGGTTGAAAAAAAAACCCCTAATCACAGCCCAGTGGAGCAGTATCAGACTCATATTCTGACTAGAACTGAGTATGATGACGTCAGGCTGGCCACCTTGCGGAACTACTAAAATACAACATATTTTGCAAACGCCCCATGCATGTCACACCTGACTCAACTCAAACACAACTCAACAGCTTTTTACAGGTGCTTGTGAAGGCATCAACAGGTAAATGTGCAGGCTACGTTCAATAAAAGGCCAAATATATTAGAAAACTTTTAGCTGTGTTGCTATGTGTCATGAGAGTAACGTAGCAGCTAACACTCTGTCTAGAACTTGCTTAAACCCATTATATATATAACCTGCAACAGGTACATATTTGACAAATCCAGCATACCCCGTTTAAAAAAAAAAAAAAAAAAAAAAAAAACTAAAAGAAATCACTACTGATGACTTTTTTGATGACTCATATACTACATATAC
Source organism: Pseudorasbora parva (assembly GCF_024679245.1). Classification (NCBI taxonomy): domain Eukaryota; kingdom Metazoa; phylum Chordata; class Actinopteri; order Cypriniformes; family Gobionidae; genus Pseudorasbora; species Pseudorasbora parva. The sequence goes on from NC_090175.1 coordinate 46,116,291, forward strand.
ACACTACTGTTCAAAAGTGTGGGGTCTAGATTTAAAAAAAAAAAAAACCACGAAAATAATTTAATTCACCTAGGATGCATTCAATTCTTATAATGTTATAGAAGATTTAAAGTAAATTTTGTTCTTTTAAAGTTTCTATCACCAAAGTATCTTGAATTTTTGTTTATTACATATTGCACAAAAAAATATTGCGATGTGGTTCATTGGTTATGAAAATGTAGCGAACATTGTAATAGACGGAAAAGTTAGAGTTTGTTATTTTAAAGTCTTGGGGTTGCCAAAAGTACCCATATCCTGTCATGTATGTTTTCAGTGAGAAATGTAGTCTGGGACATGATTTTATTCACCATGAATCTTGAAAAGTGGTCTTAATACCAGAGTAGAACCAGACCTGAATGTGAGTCTGCTGTGTCTAAATAGCCGTTTTGTCTATTGTTTAAGTGATGGGTGGTGAAAAAGAAAAGTTATGTTGTTTTAGAACATTGATACTTGTCTCAGGAAGCACCAATTATATACAAACATGAGGTCAGTTTACGTTTTTGCGTATGAATTGACAACAGAGAGAGTCAAAGACATCCATGCAGGTCCAAAATCTCCTTAGAGTGCTCGATTCTTAAATGTCTGCTTCTGCTTAACAGTCACAGGCTGTTTCACATCTCTGAATGAGTCCTCATCTAAACTCCTCCCAGGGAACCTCAGAGCTAGATGAGAGGAAGAAAGACACTGAACAAAAAGTAGAGAATTGTGAAAACCAGATAAACTGTTGAAACCGACACGAAGAGACTATGCAGAACAAACAGCGCAAGACAGAGAAATATCATTTTATAATGGAGAGGTAGAGACACTCCAGAATCAACTTGCTTTTTAGTTGTTGTTTTTTTAGCAGGATTTGCGAAATAGGACACAAACGGAATGCTTGATGTCCCCCGGGCCTGGATTTATAAGAATCACAACAACGAGACAAAAATGGCGACCAGAATGCACACGAGGGACAGAATGTTCAAACTCAACCAAAACACACATTCATCTACATACACACACACACACACACACCAGGGACGTCGTGTTTGAACACCATCTAACACACTCTCTTCCATAACATACTAATCATCCATTACTATGAAAATGAGAGGCGAGAGCGATTTACATAAAGCCATGAAGCCAGAAAGTGAAATGAAGGATGCCTTGGAAATGAAACGGTGTGCCAGAGGTAGGCCTAGTATATTTACATTTAAAGCATTTAGCTTGCCACTTAGCACACAAGCGTTGCCTGTCAAGACCCTTAACTCTGACGGATAACCTCCGCCATCTGACGCAGGACGTGCGTCAGATATGAATCTCCACGCTGACTCAGCAGACGCGATAGGAATGTTCAGGCCTGTGTAAAGTGACGTCCGTTTGGCACGGATTATCAACTAGTGTCCAAACGATTATATACGTGTTCCTCAGCCTAAAGAGAGATGTCATGACGATGATTTAATAAACATCAATCAAGGTGCAAATTGAAACAGACGCTAGGTAATAAAGCATGGAGCAGCCACATTTCCACTGCTACCCAATTCATCCTTTTGTGGCTAATACTGCAAGCGCATGTATGCATCTGTCTGGTTTGCAGTAATACGGCATAGTGACTAAGTTAATCACACACCAGAAAATGACTATAATCAGCTAACTCAGGGAAAACCATCCATTCACATTACAGCTCACACTCTGCTTTCATGATCTGATCTGATTTTTATAATCCCACATTTTTAGCAGTCCTACTTAAAGGTGGGGTAAATGCTTTCTGGTAACCGTTGTTGATATTTCAAATCACCAAAACAAACACGCCCCTACACCCAAAAGGGTCTTGCCCCTATTTTGATAGCTCCAGCCCACACATATACGTAAACCAGGCAACGACTATGGCAGAATCTGTGTGTTACTAATCCAGATCAAATATTCAATGAAAAAGTCACCCCTTCCATCACAAAAACACAAACCGTTCTAATGAACAACTCGATAGTAGCCTACATGAGCACGACAGTCTAGCTAATGACATATTACTATTATGACCGGTTAAGGGTTATATAGATCATGAAAAGAGGAAACAAACAAATATTAGGAGTATAGTATCTTACTTGTCTGACACATTTTGTAAGCTGATGCTTGAAACAGACATTGAGGAGATTTAGATGCTCCATACGGTGTGGAAATGAACGGGTCTTTATCATCACTGAAGTGAACGACAACACGATCGCAAATGGACCAACAAACGAACATGACACACGAGCATATTCAAGCAAAAGCCAGCATATATTAGTTCTCGGCTAATGTCCGTCCTGTGTGTCGTGTGTTTTGAATAATGATGTGCGTTGAGCTCTCTCTTCTCACCATCATTAGTAGACACACCCCTTACTGCTGATTGGCTACAAGTTTGTTATTGCACTCGACCCGAGTCCGTTTTGGAAAACAGTTTTAAAATAAAATGTACCCCACCTTTAAGATCCAGTCTTGTGTAACTACACGAAACATTTGTATTAACTTTTAGAATGAGTTTTGTTATGTTGCCTTTGTCCCAAGCTCTTTTTTTCCAGTCCTGAATATGCATTATTATACTTTTTAAAATGATGGCCACATTAAAATTATAGCGCACACTTCCCTGCGCATTTAATGGAACACATGTGTTCTGTAGTTGCGCTCTGACTTTAGTAATACAAGTAATTCACACAGGTCTAATGTTTGCCATGAAATGCATGAACAATCATATTATAAAGCCAGATTGTGCTTTACAGTTTGTGAAATTAAACCTTCTTCTTTGTATTTATTTTATAGTTAGTTTATGTACCATTTGCTGATTCATCTGCTAGCTCAGCCTGTGTATGTGAATGCTCAGGTTCAGGGGCGTAGCACCAAATTTTGGGCCCTGGGTACAAACCATCTTGCTAGGCCCCCGTACCATGTATGTGTATGTATAGAAAATGGACTTCCCTGCCTTGGGCCCTGGTTACTCAGTACCCTTTATCCCCACAGTCCCACGCCCCTGCTCAGGTTTACATTTTAATATATTTGTTCAGGCATTACACATGCATACTCCCTGGGGTCTTACTGTAGGTGGGTTCAAAATCAGACCCTGTGAGAATAGTTTTGGTCAAAATGTTTCTTAAATTTGTGTAATTTAGTTGTTAGGATTACGTTTTTAGACAATGTTTTTAATTTTGTATGTATTTATTTATTTCATTTGATATTGGATATACATTAGTCATTATTTGTTTTGTAATTATGTTTGCTCATTTTCTAGCCTAGAAATCTAGACGCACCCTAGCGGCAGCAAATCTAATCTACCATGAATGTAGTGTAGCAACTCTCAATACACTTCTGAGCTGTAAAAGCCAAACTCTGGTCGGGGCAATCAAATCTAGAGTCGGTGGGCGGGGCTTAACATAATGACGGACGAGTTGCACTTGCATGTTACTAGTAAACACAGAAACTGTCGAATGGCGATCTTTCGAATCAGCTTTGACCGCGACTCTGGAAGACTAGGAGTTAAGCTTTTCTCTGAGAAAAGAAAAAAGAACGGCACTGAAGTCAATCTTAAGAAGGGAAGATGTGTTCGGAGTTTAGCCGACCGGATACGGTGAAAGTTTAATCTGTCAACTAGCTCTGCTTCACCTTCGTTGCTCTGGTTGGTTGTAGCGCTATCCTATCGCGTGCAGAGGGAGTTTGAAAGACAACCGTTTATCCCGGGTCTGGCTTGTCAAGTTACTAATTTTCCCTTTTTTTACATGATTATGTTTGCTGTCATTTAGTTAATAACATTTAAACATACTACAATTGTAGCATTTTTATCTTTAGCAAATCTTAACAAATATTTTGTCATACTAAACATTAAAATAATAATTCATTTGTAGCTTTTTAAAGCAAATTATTTTGTTTTCAAATTTTAGTGCATTCATGTTTTTATTTGGACATTTATTGGTTATTGACCATAACGTTAAATTTAATATTTTTGTAATCAATTGGTTTACTAATATACTAAAACGGAGTATTAAACTATATATTTTATATCTAGTTTTTGTTGTTGTTGTTATTTTGGTATTATTGATATACTATTATAGAATGCTATGTTTTTACTTTATATTATACTTTAGCTTTATTCCACTTAACAAATAGTTTGTAATAGTTTACAATAACAATAATTGAATTCAATTGTTTATAATTTAATTGTTGACAATACCAGCATTGGGTGCATCAAACTTGAACATGCCTTAAAGGAATAGTTCACCCAAAAAGAAAAACTGTCATTTACTCACTCTCATGTTGTTCCTAACCTGCATGAATTGCTTTCTTCTGCTGAACATAAAAGATATTCTCAAGATGTTGTCTGTAACCAAACAGTTAACGGGACCCCATTGACTTCCACAGTATTTTTTTTCCTACTGTTTGGCTACTCACATTCTTCAAAATATCTTTTTTTGTGTGTTCAGCAGTAGAAAGTAATTCATAAAGTTTCAGAACAACATGAGGGTGAATAAATGATGACAGAATACAAATTGTTGGGGAACAATCCCTTTAAGGGACTGTTAACTCTTTCCCCGCCAGCCTTTTTTTTTTAAGTTACCAGGCAGAGCCAGCTGTTTTGATCATTTTCAAAAACAAAACAAAAAAAGTTCATGGCCACCAGAATATTTTTTGTATGAATATCTTTGGGGGGGGGGGGGGGGGAAGAAGCAGCATTTCAACAAAACAAAAAAAGGCTGAGAAAAAAAGTTTTTTTTTTTTTTTTTTTTTTTTTTTTTTTTTGTCAAAGCCTACATTCAGATCTGATTCAGAACGATGATCAAAACTTAGATGAAATAGATGGAGTCCATCAACTCCCCCAAAGTTTCCTACAGTCCAATAGCTCATCCTGGGTCAACATTTCGTTCAGTAACTTTAGGCAGTTTTGATTTATATGCTGCTTAATGTTGATGATCCTGACAAGAGATCAGAGAGCTTTCCTCCATACAGAATCTCTCAAGATCCTTCCGATTTCCAGCTCTTCTCTTCAGTTCACCCCACTCATTTTCTGTATGGTTCAGGTCAGTGGACTGCGACTGGGACAGCCATGGCAGAAACTTCATTTTTTGCTCAGTGACACATTTTTGCGTTGATTTTGATGTCTGTTTTGGATTGCTGTCCTGATGGAAGATCCATCCACGGCCCATTATAAGATTTCTAGCAAAGGCCGTCAGGTTTTGATTTTTGTTGGTATTTGCTAGAATCCATGAAACCATGTGTCTAAACAAGATGTTCAGGACCTTCAACTGTTGGCATGGGGTACATTTTATCACTGTTTTTATCACCTGTACTCTTCAAAAGACATGTATCAAGACCCACCCACTTTTTACAACCAATGATTTTGGACCCACTCTTTTATCTTTATTCAGCACGTGTCTGTTTACCCACCCCTAACCGATTTTTCTAATATTTTCTTCTTTTTGACTGAAAATAAATGCTTTTCCAAATTGATATGTGATATGTGAGTTCAACAAAAGCCAGATTTGAACCCCGGGTTGAATTGCGTCAAAAATTCATGTCATGCATCTTATTGCACTATTGCTGCTTTACATGACTCAGTGTTTTCCGTAATTTTGCATGTAATTACGTCTGTAATTAATTTCTGTAGTTACATTTGTAATTACACAGTTGGCACTTCCCTTAAACCTAACCCTACCCTTAAACTGACCCAAACCACCACACCTGTCCCCGTATCCACCTCATTATCAGCAAAGGTGTTTTGCAATACAATTCGAACACAGTAAGTACATTGTACTTATTTTTTGATGTAAGTACATAGTACTTAAGACCACCTAATGGGGCCAAAATGCAGGACTGTGCAAGCATTAGAAGTGTTGATGGACTCAATCTACTGCATCTGTGTGTGATCATATGTATGCTCAGATATTCATAAAATGAAATATTCAATTGGCTATTACATTTTTGTGAAAAAAAATGGTCAAAAACCCCGGTAGTGGTTGGCAATTTTTTTTTTAAATGCTGGCGGGGAAAGAGTTAAAGGGGGGGTGAAATGCTGTTTCATGCATACTGATCTTTTTACACTGTTAAAGACTTGGAATCCCATACTAAACATGGACAAAGTTTCAAAAGTTAAGGTGGACGTTTGATGGGAGTATTTCTTTGTCAAAAATACTACTTCCGGTTAGTCATAAGTTTCGGCAAGTTTTTTGCGATCATGCGTCCCCTTGACGTTAATGGGGGCGGAATTTCCTTGTATGGGCCTTACGGACAATTCTACCGGAAGAGCGTGAGAGAGAGAGAGGGAGAGAGCGAAAGTAACAGGCTACGCCCATCAAAGCGCTGGCTCGTAGGCTGCGCTGCACAGGTGATGTGCACAATTACAATGTCACCAAAAAAGTGCGTTTTTGGTTGCCAGACCAAGACAGTCCTGCACAGATTCCCCAAAAACCCCGCGTTAAGGCAACAGTGGATGTAATTTGCTTTTCCGGATCAGCAACTGAGTTGCGCGAATGTTTATATCTGTTCGCTGCATTTCGGTGCCGACTGTTTCATAAACAAGGCCCAGCTCGACGCCGGATTTTCCCGATCGCCTAATGCTGAAGGATGGAGCAGTCCCAACGATAAAGGTCCCAACGTTAGAACCGCAGGCGGTGAGTGAGACTGCTTCAAATGTCTGTGTTTTTGCCTATGCTCATCAAGTAGCCCAAACATGATCACGTATAGTTAATTGATCAATGGAGCATGCGATGTGTAGTGCGTGTACATTTGTTTAGCTAGCTATTGTAAAAGCACTCCAAACAACAATACACAAAGAGTGGGGAAATATGTTGAACTAAATAAGCACGCTTCTTCATTCAAATGCGCTACTATTCCGTGTCTTTCTATGTAAACACTAACTTAGCCTGCCGTGCAAAACCAGTCCGCTTAATAACGTTACAATTGTCTACACAAACCACGCGTAAACACACACACACACACGTGCACAACTGCACTTCCCACATGTACACCTTCAAAGACAAAAATACGACGATATAATTCAAGTATAAATATGTAAATAACACAAGCCGCTAAGCATATTATATAGATAGTGTATAACTTGTACCACATAGAGACGTCCTGCTCTAGTCGTTTTTGCTGCTGCTCCTGTTCAACTGCAGCCTCTGGGTCTGATTCCGGATCATAGATGGATGGCTGTATCTGATTAAAAGCCATATTTTTATTTTGAATAAAGTTTTTTCCCGCAGTTAGGGATGACACAGCTTTACGACGCACTCGACTCAACACAATAGCAGCAGCGCGCACACGTCATTATTTACCTCCGCTCACACGACACGCCCCCACCCGCTCGGCTTTTTTCGGAAAGACTCGGAACAGCGCATCTTTCTTATATAATTATAAAAAAAATAAAGACTTTTCGGAGATATGCAGGATGCAATGCTACTCTATAGGTACTCAAGATTGACATGACACTGACTGAAACTGAGTGTTTCACCCCCCCTTTAAAGGGTTAGTTCACCCCAAAATGAAAATTCTGTCAATGATTACTAAATATAATCATTTATAAATATAAAATATCTTAAGCTGTGTTCCGAAGATGAACGGCGGTCTTACGGGTGTGGAACAACATTAGGGTGAGTCATTAATGACATAATTTCATTTTTGGGTGACTTTACCCTTTAATATAAATGGTATCTACTCTACAGTAAAAAAAAATCTGGGAGAGGACCCACAGACCTTTTTTTTTTTTTTTGCTTCCAACGCCCATGTTCATAGTGTATAGCCTACTGTATAAAAGTGAAGACAGAAAGAAATGTTATATATTTTATTTATAGATGTTCATTAATGTGAGTCAAGTGTTTTCAGGAGGGTTGTAGTTTGGTACATTGCCCTCTCCCTGACCTCTGCTACAATGGTTCTTTGTACTGTGGGTTGTAGATTGAGTATATTGAGCACGGAAATGTCCATTAGTGTCTGAATGTGTAGCCACAAGCTGAGAGGTGTGTGCGAGTGTGTTTATACGTTCCAGACAGCTTTCTTAACAATTGTGAAGGGTTTCAGCAAAGGTGAATATATATGTGCGGTCTTTCCTGAATGACCAGTGGTTTAATAAGGCCATTCATAGAATCATGTTAAAGTGATGAGGTGATGAAATGGCTGGGCTAATTGCCATTCTGACGAGGGGGGAAAAGAGACAAGAAGCCCTTTCATACGGCTAAAGAGTTATATTACTGCTTCTGACATTGTGCTTACAAAAATCAATCTCTCTCTTTCTCTTGCGCACACTTTTTTTCGCCCTCACGCTTTCTCACACCCCCACACATGCTGGTGGTAATTCTGCTTGACATACTTAAGGCCATATGCTTTACATCACTGAGACCCTCTGTGATTGTGGCCTCTCAGTGGTTTTCATTGCTACAAGAACATTTGAAACCCATCAGTGAGACACTAACAAGGCATGCCGTGTCTGTTTAGATTGGGATTGACGTGACATGATTTAAGACCATCTTTCTTTCATAATTCTCTGTCTTATACTCAATGACATTGATACTGGTCTAAGATCAGCCCATACTCAAACCACACTGTCACATGCTGTTCATCATCCACTGTCAGAAAGAAAAAAACAAATCATGGATTGCAATGCTTTAATACATGATCACAAGGACAGAATTTCCATATGATATTCAAAAACCCTGTGGCATCCCTGGGATCGGATAAGGACCACGGATCATACGGGAATTTCTGTCATGTTTCATTATAAGGACATGTGTGCTGTGGTTAGGCCTTCTCTTTCATGAACACATGCTGTACAATGATCTACTACAGGTTTTTTTTCTTCTTTTTTTTTTCTCAGGAACTTTTCTTTACATTCCAGATGGGGAAAGTCAAAATGTATAGCTATTTAAGTTCTGTTGGGAGAAAGCACATGTAAACTAGAAAATAGGGCAAAATAATGGGCTTTTTACACTCATTCAGCATTCACATGCAATCATAAAACACAAGTCTTCGTTCTAGTTTTTTTAGTAAGTGACCTCCTAGCAACCACCCAGAACACCCTAGCAACCGAATAACAACACTCTGAACACCTTAGCAATTATTAGCCCCTATGAGTTTTTACAGGAGCAAACACTATTTGCATTTTCTTCAGAAATTGTACATATGGGAATTTTACAGTACATGCAGTCAAGCAGAGCAGAGCAATAATTTAATGTACCATTTAATGTAATATTTTATGACACTACAATGCAACAGTATGTGGACTATAAAACCTCTGGGTTAACAACAAATACACAAAAATGGACAAAAAATAAAATGGACAAACCTAGAAATTGGGTTGTTTGAATGGGTCCATTCAATGGGTTCAAACAACCCAATTTCTTGGTTTGTCCCTTTTCAACCCAACTTGGGTTGCTTTTTTTTTTTTTTTTTTAGACTGAAGCTGCATTTATCTTTACTGTCTCTAGTTAAGTTTAAAGGGATGCTCCACTATTTTTAGAAACTTATTCAACTACTTTCCTACATTTAGATATGCTTAGCTTAGAACAATGAATGGAATCCTATGTTGCTAGCTAGCATGTCCCGAGCAAAAGTGATAAAAAAAGCAAAAAAAAACCATATATATATATATATATATATATATATATATATATATATATATATATATATATATATATATATATATATATATATATATATATATATATATATATATATATATTTTTTTTTTTTTTTTTTTTAGAAAATCTTACCAAATCCGTAGTCTAATTTGCATTAGGTAGTTATATAGTGACCACATGGATTCCCTAAACCGGGGCTGTTGATTTCATGTCTGATGTACTGTTACTTGGAAAATGAAATGAAATTTTTTAGCAATTCTCTCTGATCAATGTAAGTAATATAATGTGTTAATACATCATATGCATGTTTTCACATACTTAAAGTAAGGGGAAACTTTTTTTTTTCTGTTACAGTAGTATGTTGGTGTTGCACATGACTTTCATTTCCATCCTGTTCTGTATCAGTTTTAGAACATTATTATATTGGACACAAACACATGTAACTACTTTTGCTATTAGTGCTCAGCTATTCAGAAAACAATCCGGTGTTTCAGAAACTGAACTAATATAATCATTTCCAAAGCTCCATGCTTGAATGAACACACTGTGAACTTAAACTCTTGTCCTGCACAAAGACACTCTGTTACCTTGTTTTTTTTTCTCTTTCCCAGCATTCCATGCTTCATTGAATCAGTGTGTGTGTGTGTGTGTGTGTGTGTGTGTGTGTGTGTGTGTGTGTGTGTGTGTGTGTGTGTGTGTGTGTGTGTGTGTGTGTGTGTGTGTGTGTGTGTGTGTGTGTGTGTGTGTGTGTTTTAGAGTGGACTGTGGATCCCCTGTCTTGAAGGAGACAGTCTGTAATTAGTTTAATGGTTTTAATGGGGAGCTCATTGGCTGTAATCAAAGTTAAACTGTTTGCACATTTTTAGCTTAAACTCTGCTCTCTAATCTGCTGACCTGGAGAATGCTTCACAGGTCATTGAGTTCAGTCGGTGTGTGTGTCACTTTTTTTTATTTCCCCGGATTTGACCCTATACAGCATTTCCTTAATCGCTCAGAGTAGCAAATAGGGAAGCACCGGTATTAGAATTCTGGCAATGACAGATAACCAATGTATGTCCGATAATACAAATTCTGTACTTTATCTTTAGAGTGAAACAAATCTGTCATTTTAAAGCTACACTGTTTGATATTTTCCCTCATCTAGCGGTGAAAAGGTATGACCATCCAGTGAATAATAGTTTCTGTTCCTCTCAATTCTGATTTCGTTTTAACTCCTACGGTGGGCGATTTAGTCCAAGATTAACATGGCAATCCCCCTCTTCACATTCGACACGGTGCCATCAAGTGTTAAAACGCGAAAGGTGAAGCTTGAATTTATGGGTATGTCCCTCTTTGGCTAATGTACTTTCAAGATGGAGGGGCAACATGGAGACCAGCATTCGAACCCCTCACCCGTATGTATTTTCAATGGCATATTATAAACTTACGAGAATACTTTACTTGAAAGAAGTAAATATACATTAATGACCACATATATTTTTGAAAGAACTAAGTGTTTTAGCTTAGAATAAAATAAAAAAGTTACACATGTATGTTTACTCATTTTGTAATGTTTTTAAAGAGAGTTTTAGAGTGTCAGATAGAAATGATCAATTAAAGGTCCCAATATACTGCAAGCGAAATCAAAGAGTGAACTTCTATGATGTAATTTCAACAACATCATACCTATAATGAAGTTCTTTTGCAGTTTGTTTCAGGAGTTTGAAACAGCTTGCCAAAACAAACTTTTGTAGACAACATCTGTGAACTATAATTGGTCCGTGGTGATTGTGTGATAGACTGGCGAGTTCTGAGACTCCGCCTTCTTTGATGTGGAAATCTTCTCATGTTCAGTTCTTCTGTTCAGTCTGTCGAGGTCAAACTCATGAAAACACTGGAGATGGAATGTAAAGTAGAAATTGAAGTTAAAATTGTAAGTGAAAGTGACACTGATTTGTTTCATACCGTAAAGCTGCTTGCTTTACAGTAATCTATTGCATAAATTGTGCTGTATAAATAAATGTGACGTGACTTACCTCCAATGGCGAATTGCAGAGCTTATGCAAACATATCCACATCTCTGTGATCAGGTGCTTCTTAACTGATGTTTTCTTGATGCTGTCATATTTGTTGTGCGTTTCTTTTGTCATTGAGAGAAAAGTGCACCGCACATATTTAAATGTTCATCTAACCATAGTGCTCAACAGTAGGGGCAACTTCGGATGGTTGATACCACAGTATACAGTATACCACAGCAAAGGTATTTTGAGCTTTTTTTGCTTCTAAGTGAAGAAAAAAATAACTATGTCTTAAAGGGATATTTCACCCGAAAATGTAAATTCTGTAATTAATTACTCACCCTCATGTCCTTCTATAGCCGTAAGACTTTGGCTTATCTTCAGAACACAAATAAATATTTTTTTTTTTGATGAAAAAAGAGATATTTCAGTCCCTCTATTGACAGCTACGCAACTACCACTTTACACTTTTCTGAAGAGACTTAATTGCTTTTGAACCTCATTGGTCCTTGCTGAAGCTCAATTGTGCTGCGTATCACACGAGAATGAACCTAATTGGTCCTTGCTTAAGCTCAAACGTGCTGCGTAACACGAGAATGAACCTCATTGGTCCTTGCTGAAGCTCAAACGTGCTGCATAACACGAGAATGAACCTCATTGGTCCTTGCTGAAGCTCAAACGTGCTGCGTAACATGAGAATGAACCTCTTTGGTCCTTGCTTAAGCTCAAACGTGCTGCATAACACACGAACGAACCTCTTTGGTCCTTGCTGAAGCTCAAACGTGCTGCGTAACACGAGAATGAACCTCATTGGTCCTTGCTGAAGCTCAAACGTGCTGCATAACACACGAACGAACCTCTTTGGTCCTTGCTGAAGCTCAAACGTGCTGCGTAACACGATAATGAACCTCATTGGTTCTTAAGGAAGCTCAAACGTGCTGCGTATCACTAGAATGAACCTCCTTGGTCCTTGCTGAAGCTCAATTGTGCTGCGTAACACGAGAATGAACCTCATTGGTCCTTGATGAAGCTCAAACGTGCTGCGTAACACACGAATGAACCTCATTGGTCCTTGCTGAAGCTCAAACATGCTGCGTAACACTAGAATGAACCTCATTGGCTCTTGAGGAAGCTCAAACGTGCTGCGTAACACTAGAATGAACCTCATTGGCTCTTGAGGAAGCTCAAACGTGCTGCGTAACACACGAATGAACCTCATTGGTCCTTGCTGAAGCTCAAACGTGCTGCGTAACACACAAATGAACCTCATTGGCTCTTGAGGAAGCTCAAACGTGCTGCGTAACACACGAATGAACCTCATTGGTCCTTGCTGAAGCTCAAACGTGCTGCGTAACACACAAATGAACCTCAATGGGTCTTAAGGAAGCTCAAACGTGCTGCGTATCTCATGAGAATGAACCTCATTGGTTCTTAAGGAAGCTCAAACGTGCTTCATAACACTAGAATGAACCTCATTGGTCCTTGCTGAAGCTCAATTGTGCTGCGTAACACTAGAATGAACCTCATTGGTCCTTTCTGAAGCTCAAACGTGCTGCGTATCACGATAATGAACCTCATTGGTTCTTAAGGAAGCTCAAACGTGCTGCGTATCACTAGAATGAACCTCCTTGGTCCTTGCTGAAGCTCAATTGTGCTGCGTAGCACGCGAATGAACCTCATTGGTTTTTGAGGAAGCTCAAACATGCTGCGTATCACATGAGAATGAACCATTGGTTCTCGCGCATCAAGTGAAAATGCTTGAGCTTCCGTTGACCACAACTGATGAGTAAGTTGATGAATGTTTATGTCAATAAAAGCCTAAGTTCAATCTGGTCATCATATTTCAGCTCTCAGATTTCATCAAAAAAGACCTTAATTTGTGTTCCGAAGATTAATAATTATCATAAGATTTTTTTTGGGTGAACTATCTCTTTAAAATGAAAAAAGATCCAGTATCAATTATCATATAGCCAATATAGATTCTAATTATCTAAACTCTAATATCGACCAATAACCGATAGTACCAATATATTACACATTTGATACAGCCACCACTCCAAGCAAACATGATCAAATCACATTTGGCACATACGTTATGGGAGTGTTTGTGTCGTTGACTGATTTGCATAATTCCTTTAGTGAACCGGGTGCTGAAACAACACAAACAATCTGCACTTTCATTTAGCATAATTCATTCTTAGTAAAATTAACCCCCCCTTCCCATTGCTGCTATAATCTTTTTTTTTGTTTTTTTTTTGGAAACTAGTAAATGATGTTCTTTATTATCAAATCCTGAAAACAGTCTCTATTGATGTTTTCCTTAGATGCAGTTGAGGCTGTGAAGATCTGTTGCTCTCAGCGGGCGACATTTCACTCTCTCCTTTCATCATACATCATCATTAGTTGAGCTTAAATTGCTGGGATAATGAACCATCTAAGCAACATCTAATCTTTTTGGTGTCAGTAATAAAGATAAACATTCCTCGTATTAATTTCCAAGGTGGCTGTTCCAGTAAATGACCTATGATGAGGGTGAACATTAAGCGCCACAGTTTGTTATTTCTCTGTTACACGTTACAATTCACCAGATGTTTCCTTTTGGGCTATGATATATCATGTATGTGTCATATATCATACATGCACACATTTTTTTAAATGTTGCAATTGATTTCAGCAGCTGTTATTTTTATTTAGCATATGCCTCTTTAGCTAAGCACTTCAAACAGGCTATTATACAAAAGATAATTCTGTTATATTCAACTCAACACTTGCTGTTTATGGATTTGTCAGTTCTCAACTCAATTCATCTCCTCTCTCCCCTATTTTCTCTCTGGGTTTGCTATCCTATCGATCTCCGTGTTTCCTTGTTGTAGCTCAATCAGTGGAAAAGGCATTAGGTGCGCTCAGGCTTTCAGATGCTCTTTGATTGTCACCAAGTGGCTTTTTCATCATAAAAACATCTCAAATTATAGACTGGGTAATGAGCCAACGCACACGCACATACATACGCACACAGCCATCAACTGTTGGCCTGATTCCACTTAAGCAATCTTGCTTCCTTTGAGCTCATTTCAATAATAAAGTGTGTTTGAATGAGGGATGCTTTTTGCTTGTTGCCAGGCTTCAAGAGGATGAAAGCTATGAGGGCTTTTGATAAAAGCTCATCTTACAGAATCTTCACTCCACATAAACATAAGATCACTACACTACAGCTTATTTGCTCTGATATCAGCCAATGTTTGTAAAACCTTAAATATTCAATGTGTAATTTATTAGCTTCATTTAATAGCCTAAATGATTGTATTAAAGATGTTTAGTCTATTTTACCCTATAGGAATTTGGCAGTAATGCTGCCATAGACAGTAAAAGAAATGGACAGAGCTATCCCATTGACTTCAACGGCGGAAAATGAGGCCAATCAGAGGCACTCACTTCCTGACGGCTGAGCGAACTGCGCAGGCTCAGACTGAGCTCGACGACGTAGATGTGATGTGAGCAACCTGTCTGACAGTTGTAGGTCTTCTAGTAGTTGTGGAAAGTAAAATCTGAATCACGTTGTTTAAATATTTTCTCCCATTGCTTTTGGCTCACTATCGGCTTCTCCCCATTCTTCTCCCTTGACTTTATCGGACTTTATGTTTCCACGTCCCCCCGACTGCCTCATTGACAGTAAAATATTGTTTCTGAGCGTCTCGTCCTCCTGTCCATTCGGTAATTTCTCAACTGTGCAACAGAGTCGCGTTGGTTATGACGCAATAGTTAGCCTATTTTTACAAAAACAGCTTCTGCGGGGCGATAGTGTAAGATACAAGGTAACGGAGCCTTTTATGCATTGTCGTGTTTCTTTAGAAATAAACAATGGACAAATGGAGTCTTTAAACGCCTCAGATGTAAAGTTATTCACTGTCAAAGTGACTCAAAAATGAATGGAATTACCCCCTTGAATGCTGCTAGGAGGAGCAAAGCCATTCATTTAACTATACCTAAGGAGGTGAAAATATTTGAAAAGGATGATGTCAAATGTTTTCAAAAGTTTTTTTTTTCAATTTTTTTTCTTTCTTTCCCCAATTTTTTGTTACATATATATATATATATATATATATATATATATATATATATATATATATATATATATATATATATATATATATATATATATATATATATATTACTCAGGGATGGGCAGTATTTCAAATACATGTATTTAAAATACGTATTTGAAATACAAAATACTATTTTGTATTTTGTATTTTGAAGCCTTTGGAAAAAATCGAATGTAATTTGTATTTAAATACATTTAAGATGAGTATTTTTGTATTTTCAAAATACTCAAAATACTTTGAGCCAGGCAACCTCTTTATCAGGAGCTGTTTTCATGCCTCTACTAGTTCAGACCAGACACGCCCCTCCCCCCAACATTCATTCAGGTGAGCCGCAGCTGTACAACCCTAGCCTGACAAGCTAGGGAAATGGTGAGGAATGGTGAGGAAACTCACCATTAACAGCTCAATCTGAGGGGCGGATAAACGGCTGTCTGTCAAACTCCCTCTGCACGCGATAGGATAGCGCTTCACCAACCAGAGCAACGAAGGTGACGCAGAGCTCGCTGACTGATTAAACATTCGCCGTATCCGGTCGGCAAAACTCTGAACACATCTTCCCTTCTTAAGAATGACTTCAGTGTCGTTCTTTGTTCTTTTCTCAGAGAAAAGCTTAACTCAAGTCTTCCAGAGTCATGGCCAAAGCTGATTCGAAAGACTGCCGTTCGCCAGCGTCTGTGTTTACTAGAAGCACGCAAACCAGTGTTGCAAACTATTTTCCAAGGAAAGTAGCTAAAGCCTGCCCAAAAAAATCGCTAAATGTCGCTAGATGACGTCATGCGTTAATTAGCATATCAGTGACGTCATCACGCCGTCCTTGCGTTCAGTCTGCCTGACGTTTTTTCTCTCCTAATCCGTGCTCATTTACTATATTTTACAATAATATAATACAGCCGACTGTCCAATAAATGTTTTCATTTCCTATACATTTTTGTCATACAATATATGATATAGTGAATTACAAAAAAAATTATATGTGTAAAATCTGAATTGAGAAACTGAATGAACTAAAGCTCTGTACAGTCAACACAGTCTCACCCCTACTCGTCAAATGTTGCCGAACGGTCAAGGGACCCTGACGTCAGCTGTTGACGCACAGGGTACCCCTAAATCGCCATTTTTCGACGTACTGGGTAATCCACTGATTTCAATGAGAAACCTAGGACGTCATAAACAGACGTGTTGGGCATGTGAATGTTATCGTTATGATGGAATATATTGGGTTATAATTTTTACATTATGACATGTTGGAGTGTGATTCTCAATTTAATCAGCCAGCACAATTGTATTTAACATTTATTTACGCTATGATACACGTTTGAAACAGCAGTCAAACCCCACCCCGCCCTAAACCTACCCATTTGCGTATTATATGATATAAAACACAGACTGTAACAGACAACAGGCACACTTTATTGAAAAAGTCTACCTATTCCGAGGCCAAACGATTGAATTGTGTGAAGAAAAGACCCAAAAGCAATCACCGTCTCTATCCGCGCCGCGCGCCGCGCGCCGCGCGCGCCCCGGCGTCACACTGAAGACGCCACAGGTAGACCCCTCGGCGTCACGCGATGGACGAACTGGGAACCCAATTGCTTTCAGTGGGAAACCTTTGGCGTCAACATTAGACGGCAATTCTATCGGTATGAAATCGCGCTGAAGAAGTCTCATTCAGAACACATCGCGATGTTTGGCATCAGATCACGTGTGCCACATGTTGGCGAGTAGTCATATTATGTCCTAATATTTGATATAAAGTATTTTCTGCTTGTCGTTATCGATCATGTTCAGTCACTGCATTGTATCTGTCATCATCTCCACTGAGGCTTTGCATTTCTTTGCTTTCTAAATAAACACACCTTGCTAATAGGGTGATTAAACACTGTCACGTGACGTGCTATAGACCTTTAAACATTTGTCAATATTTAATAATAATTAGTGTAGTTCCAACGTGGCATTTGTAGTAGAAGCACAATAAAAAAATAAAATAAAAAAACACTTGCCATGCGTTTACCACAGTATTGGTAGTTTTAATGTGATATTTGTTGTAAATAAACAGTAACCACAACAATTGATATTTTTAATGTGATATTTGTTGTAAATAAACAGTAGCCACAACAATTACCATGCTTTAAATGCATTTTAATGTAAAATCCAAATATTGTTATTTAAATAGTATACTTTATAATGCTATATATTATATATTATGACTTTTTTCTCTCTTTCTTTTTTTTTTTTTACCTGAAAAGACCAAAAGGTCCTCTCGGACTCAGTCAACCCATTCTTGTTTGTGGAGAAGTAACGGAGAAAACCAAAAGCTGCAACAGCAAATATTTGTAATGGTATGTATGTGTTGGTTTGAACCCTTTATCAAACATTTTATTTAGCATTTGTTGTTATTTATTCTTACAAATCCCATATCTCAATCAGTAAGAACATATTCCCGAAGTCTTGATAATTCACAAGATTTAACAAGTTGTCAAATTCGTATGATTCTCGTACATATAGCTCTGAAAAAAATGAAGAGACCACTTAACATGGATTTCTAAATGTTAAGTGGTCTCTTAATTTTTTTTTCCAGAGCTGTATTTGTATATGAAGAGTTCAGATGCAAAAGCCTCAAAAAGCCACTTCGGTCACATGACATCAGATATTCAATTATTTTTTCTTAATCAGATCACTTGCACTGTTTATAACGTCCCGTTTGCATGTAAATAATTTATGTGATCACAAAATCAAGTGAGTTATCTACATTTTCAAACAAATTCTTATGATATAGCTTGCTATTACATACTTTTAACTGTCTTAATTTATATGTTTTAAAAACAATAGTATTTGCACCGAGTAAATGATACTTTCTTGTTTTACAGAAGAGAAGAAAGACCAGACCTTATATCGAAGCAAGCTAAGAAAATAAGTCCTTTGTTTAGGGTGAGGAAGGAAGATGGACATCTTGTGCCCGAAGAAGACAGAAAAGTGCGCAAGTCCATTGGTATGTCTTGTATTGAAGCAATGCTGTAATATGTAGTAAAAATATGATGTTGATCTCTCAAAGGACTATTCATTTCAACAGTGATCATTCTTTCTACTCTGATAAAATACGTACCATTATTCATGTCTAAATATTTTAATAACTCCTAAAATAAGCAAATGAGTTTCTGTATCTTGGATTTATTTAAAATGGTAAATATTTGTTTTCCCTTTTTGATACAATTATTATTACACTTTTGGCCTTCAGTTCTTAAAAACTGCACCGTCTTTTTGTCTTAGATAAAAGTAGACAAGTGTGGGAAAAAGCATTTAGTTGTTATAAACTCCATGTATTTCTCCATTGTTTTGTAGACCATGGATGGTTCTGGGTAGCTTTAGAAGATAATGAGTTGGGACATATTAGGAATCAAATAGTAAATGTTCTTTGAAATATCTGGTTAGTTCTTTCTAAAAGATCTACTGTTTAAAAGGTTGCTGTTGATATGGGTAAATTAGTTTTTGTTCAGTACTTGGCTAATATTATGGGCTGAAATATTATACATAATGCTTCAATGTGTATATTATTTTATGTAGGCTACTGACTGCTGCTTTGTAAATTTAAATCAGGAATTGGCATTTCTGCCCATTTTGAGGTGGAGAGTTTACTGAAGAACATAGGTTAACCTGACTGTACATTAAACTTAATATGAATTGTGTTTGTTGTTTTACTTTTAGACCAGGACTGGAGAACGCCGGATTATACGACTTCTTCCTCTGGTTGAGAAAAGGCTACACAACATCAGTGATCACATCATCTGTACATTGATTATACTGTAGGGTACAAGTGGGCGAACTGTTTAGAAGAAGAAGAACATGAACATGATAGAGGGAAGAGACAGAAACCAGTCTAGTTGTAATAATGAATCATTATTTTCCAACACTATATCAAATCTGTTTTCTGTATCATAGTTGACTGGATGGGATTATGTGGCACTCATTTGTGTGGCTTCAGCAGCTGTGAATGGATTAATATGATGTTAATGTGTTTTTTAAAACCCATTTTTATTTATCTTGAATCTAATTTGACTTTATTCTACTTTATCAACTGTATACTGTATCCTCCAATAAAGTGTTGAGTGATAAAGTATGGTGAGTATTGTGTATGGTGTTTGGTACAGTAAATACACATTCAACAAGTTTATTTAGGTTATCTAATTAATTACCAAGAATATTTTTACTTGAGAAGTAAACATTTTTTATCTGGTTATATTATATTTGGTACAATGCTCCAAAAAGTTGTATATACTTGCATGCTGTGACAAGTATGTCAGTTTTCAGTGAAATAAAGGGAAGGATTACAAACACTTCAAGCTTAACTGAAGATGATCCATGTTGATCATTCTGGTACATCTACTACTGCAATAAAAATTAAAGCATGCACATTTTCGATGCCAGGTACGTGAAGAGGGTGTAGATGAAATTGTGACAATGTCTCTTGTTATTTTACTTAATGGTGCATGGTCCTATATTTAATAGTAATAATGAAGTGTAAATAATATAAATAGTTTTTGTTTACTCTGGAAAGTGGATAATGGCAAGTTGTTGCAGGTTCATCCATTATATTTATTAGTGTTTATCCATAAAATAAAAGAAAACTTAATAATTATTATTTTACAACATTTCTTTCAAATATTTCTGTATTTCATCAGATGGTCTTACAATATCAAAACCTATACACAAGCATGACGTTAGAATAGAAAAGACAAAATACTCTGATATTTAAATGTGACTCAAAGTTTGTTGTACGTGATGAGGAGAATAGATCTGTGTATGTTGTACTGCCCTTACACCTCCAGGGACCCAGTAGTGGCCCCTGGAAGAGCAAAAAAAAAAGCATATTTCAAATGGCTTTAACTCAAAGTCTGGTTAGCGTATCACAGAGAAAATTGGCAGGACAACTGCATATGCAATGTTTACTAAATAATGTTGGCCACAGTTTTCAGACATATATGGAAAGCTGCCATAAAGGTTTATTTAAAAGTGCTCACAGGAAAATATACAATTTCAGCTTGGCCCTCATATATGTCATATAGGTTTACACAATGAACATATTTTAATATCCAGTTGTCCATTAAATATGTTATTTACTTAACATTTATTGTTTCATTATGAAACCTTTTAAACTACATTACCCATATATCTGTCATTGTATCAATGCAATGGGAAACATGGCGCTGTAGTTCATAGAAGTGTGCAGAAATGCTTAGGGTTAGGGTTGGGTTCTCAGTAAAGGAGTCATTTCTCAGAACATAGCGACACTTTATAGTTAGCTTAACGTATTACTGACGTAATAACACCAAAACATACTTTGTAACATGAAACGCCGTTTTATATGAGTTAAAACAGATAGTCCAATCACAGCGCGTTCTGCGATAAAGTCACAGCCAATGACAACCCAGCTGAACAGAGGCGTCACACTTACTTGTCCATTTATGGTAAATTATATCACATCTCATCCGGTTCAACTGAAGGGGTAGATTCCTTAAAGAATTAATATTTAGGCTAAATATTATATTTATTATAATAAATATTAAATATTATTTATTCTAAATATAGGCTAAATATTTATTTATTCTAATTAAATAATAAAACTCACATTTTAAAATGAAAGTCTTCTTTGTGTGGTTAAACTGATGCATAATAAATATATTTGAAAGAGAATCCTTTTTCTATGCAATGGTCTACAAGCATAAACTTCTTTAAGCCATCCTTTACAATCTGAACTCTTGGAATTAAAACAAATATAACAAAAGCACAATGAATGCACACAATTTTGTAAGCATATTCCAATATTTAATGTCAAACAGTTTAAATACAAATGTAGTGCCCATATATATATATATATATATATATATATATATATATATATATATATATATATATATATATATATATATATATATATATATATATATATATATATGCAAAAAAATAACATTTTACATTCTAATCTTTAATATTATATATTTGCGATTATTGTTCACTTTTATTGTAACTAAGTTAAATGCCAATTAAAATAGTTGATGATTATTGTAAATGTTAACCATTTTCAGTAAGAAAATACTTCTATAAAGTACATTCATGTTACAGTTACATTAACAAGGTAGTGATATAATGATAGGTAGTGAAATAATGATAGAGGTAGTTATGGTGGACATGTACTTTAGTGACCATTGTAATAAAAGTTTTAATGAATAATTATTGATTTCAAAAGGTATTAACTCTCTTCATTTGTTCAAACAAACAACAAATGCAGAAATATACATTGGACTATAGCATCATGAAGTCAATGCATGACTAGAACTAGTGGATGGCAATAAATATGTCCTTCACTAAATCTCCTGATGATAAAGGCATAGGCAGACATCAAGAACAGTTTATGAATATTGGTTCTGCATATATCAAAGAGATCATAAGACTCCACAGACTCCACGTGAAGACTTTGAGACACTGTGACAGAGCAAAGGGTGCACTTCACTGGACATGTCCTATGCATGCCCAAACAACAACACCCAAAAACACTTATGAAGTGGACACCACCAGGAGGACGCACGAGACAGGGAAAACCAAGGAAGATATGAGACAGATGTTTCACGAAGACCTCAATGCCGGTGTTCCATGAGAAGATGTGAAAACGTGGCCACAGATCGAATATGTTGGAGGACACATGTTGCCCAATGTGCCCAGGACAGGACATGATGATGATGTTGTCAGTTTATACATAACTGTAGGATTTATTTCTGTAAAAAACGATGCATAATTAAATGTTAAATACATTTATGTAATAAGTTCACAGATATGTGTGCATTCCCATTATTAAAAGTATATAATAGCAAGCTATATCATATGAATTTGTTTGAAAATGTAGATAACGCACTTGATTTTGTGATCACATACATTATTTACATGCAAACGGGACGTTAATAATAATAAAAAATAATTGAATATCTGATGTCATGTGACCGAAGTGGCTTTTTGAGGCTTTTGCATCTGAACTCTTCATATACAAATACAGCTCTGGATATACTATACTATTTAAATAACAATATTTGGTTTTTACATTAAAATGCATTTAAAGCATGGTAATTGTTGTGGTTACTGTTTATTTACAACAAATATCACATTAAAACTACCAATACTGTGGTAAACGCATGGCAAGTGTTTTTTTATTTTATTTTTTTATTGTGCTTCTACTACAAATGCCACGTTGGAACTACACTAGTAATTATTATTAAATATTGACAAATGTTTAAAGGTCTATAGCACGTCACGTGACAGTGTTTAATCACCCTATTAGCAAGGTGTGTTTATTTAGAAAGCAAAGAAATGCAAAGCCTCAGTGGAGATGATGACAGATACAATGCAGTGACTGAACATGATCGATAACGACAAGCAGAAAATACTTTATATCAAATATTAGGACATAATATGTATGACTACTCACCAACATGTGGCACACGTGATCTGATGCCAAACATCGCGATGTGTTCTGAATGAGACTTCTTCAGCGCGATTTCATACCGATAGAATTGCCGTCTAATGTTGACGCCAAAGGTTTCCCACTGAAAGCAATTGGGTTCCCAGTTCGTCCATCGCGTGACGCCGAGGGGTCTACCTGTGGCGTCTTCAGTGTGACGCCGGGGCGCGCGCGGCGCGCGGCGCGGATAGAGACGGTGATTGCTTTTGGGTCTTTTCTTCACACAATTCAATCATTTGGCCTCGGAATAGTTGGACTTTTTCAATAAAGTGTGCCTGTTGTCTGTTACAGTCTGTGTTTTATATCATATAATACGCAAATGGGTAGGTTTAGGGCGGGGTGGGGTTTGACTGCTGTTTCAAACGTGTATCATAGCGTAAATAAATGTAAATACAATTGTGCTGGCTGATTAAATTGAGAATCACACTCCAACATGTCTTAATGTAAAAATTATAACCCAATATATTCCATCATAACGATAACATTCACATGCCCAACACGTCTGTTTATGACGTCCTAGGTTTCTCGTTGAAATCAGTGGATTACCCAGTACGTCGAAAAATGGCGATTTAGGGGTACCCTGTGCGTCAACAGCTGACGTCAGGGTCCCTTGACCGTTCGGCAACATTTGACGAGTAGGGGTGAGACTGTGTTGGTACAGTGAGTAATATAAGTGATAAGCACAAGAGATGGAACTCATCATAACTAATTTATTCAAATATAAAACAAAAGAAGCAGATAACATTAAGTGAGAAATCGATGGCAACCTTGTGTGCTCATGTGTAGCTCGCTCATTCACGTCTGTCAGCTGCTGTCTGTAGGCGCGTGCAGCTCCCCTCAGCCATTCACTGAACAGGGCAGACGCAGAGAGGTGTGTGTGACGGCAGAGGGGAAAAAAGACCTCGCGCTCGCAGGACAGTACTGGCGACATTTGTAAACTAAAGTAGCTGAAGTTTGTCCAAAAAGTCACTAGATTTGTCGCTAGTCGCTTTTTTGAAAATAAGTCACTAGAGGGGTCTGAAAAGCCGCTAAAGATAGCGACAAAGTCGCCAAGTTGGCAACACTGACGCAAACGCAACTCTGCTGTCATTATGTTAAGCCCCGCCCACCGACTCTATACACTATGTGATTGGCCCGACCAGAGTTTGGTTTTTACAGCTCAGAAGTGTATTGAGAGTTGCTAGACGGCACTCGTGGCAGATTAGATTTGCTCAGTAGCGCGGGAAGGGGGGTGCTGCAGCCCCCCTCGTTATAGCATCAGCCCCCCTGGTGGGGGGCTGTGGACTAAAATTGTATTGTATTTAAAACATGAAATGAAATAAAATAAATTAAAATAGACTGACATAACATACTGTGTTTTAATGGGATTAAAATAATGGGCCGTGGATAAGATATAAACTAATTAATAATTATTTTAATAATTCCTTAGGAAGTGCTTTCGTCACCATCATCACCTCGCTCACTCTTGTTTGGTCATGGTTAGCAATAAGCAGCAGAAACGTATATGTAGACTTTTTTTGAGTTACGTTACTACTAACACGGTTAAGAAAAGTAAAATTGGGAAATCTTCTAAAAAAAAAAAGTATGTAAACAACGACGCTGACCTTGACACCGAAACAAACTCTGTTCAGACATCCGCGAGGTTTGTGAGCTGGACGTTAACATGTAAGTTAGCCTACTCTGATAGCTCTACTCTACCAGTCTTCTGAAGTCGGGACATATGATATTTTACAAACGTGATTATGAATCATTATTTCTCCAAATATGCGCACATGATCGACTAAAAGCCCTGGCAGATGCTGGATATTGTATGTAGCCTATGAACACAAATAAAAAGAATGCTTTATGAGTGATGATTAACGTGTGTCTGTGTATGGTCCATTGGCGTCGGAACCATTGTGTGTCGTGAGGACAAGACTCACCCACTTTTAAAGACCAATGATATTGGACACTTTCACTTTTATCGTCACTAATTCAACACGTCTGTTTACCTACCCCTACCGAGAAAAACGTATTAGGTGTTTGACTCTTTTTTTCCACTTTTCTATTATTTTTTAATTTTTTTTTGAAAATAAATGCCTTTCTGATCTGTGATGTGAAAAGGGAGTAGCGTGAGTTCTGCAAAAGGCAGGGCAAATAACTCAAACAAATAACAAATAGTATACTTGTATCTAACGTTACTCCAGCAAAAACAAATTCTGAGACCACCCACAGTTTTGCTTCCGACACCCATGGTATGATCGCGTTTTAACAAGTAACTAATTTTAAACAACAATAATCTGGGGCGGTGGGTCCGTCTGTGCTCTTTGACGGTAAAGGGGAATGTTGGAGTGGAAAAAGAAGTGAGGGCGAATGAGTTATTGA
Organism: Pseudorasbora parva; assembly: GCF_024679245.1. Lineage (NCBI taxonomy): Eukaryota > Metazoa > Chordata > Actinopteri > Cypriniformes > Gobionidae > Pseudorasbora > Pseudorasbora parva. Next base: position 46,141,873 of record NC_090175.1, read on the forward strand.
CGTAATTTGTGTTATTATAACTGCCGCTAAAGGAAATTCAAATTCAAATTGAAAACGAAAGTTTCTAAGCAGTTGCACACATCTAAATGCTTTTTGGCATTCAGAATAGGCCCAGATAGATTACAGCCTAATATGGATACCTTCACTGAATTGCCAATTTCACATGTATTTGGTGTATTTTCAAAATACAAAATACTGTATTTGTATTTAAATACATTTTTCCACACAGTATTTTGTATTTGTATTTAAATACATTTTTCCACACAGTATTTTGTATTTGTATTTTAAATACATTTCCATGTATTTATGCCCATCTCTGATATTACTCCCTTCAGAAGCAACAGAAGATACTTACATGTTTCCTGGAAGACAAATAAAGTACAAGTTGTACCTTGATCTTCAAATTCTTTTGAAGTTTTTATAAAATAATAATAATAATAATTCATTACATTTATATAGCGCTTTTCTAGGCACTCAAAGCGCTTTACATAGAAGGGGGAATCTCCTCAACCACCACCAATGTGCAGCATCCACTTGGATGATGCGACGGCAGCCATATTGCGCCAGAACGCTCACCACACACCAGCTGATTGGTGGAGAGGAGACCGAGTGATTAAGCCAATCAGGATAGGGGGAAGATTAGGAGGCCATGATGGACAGAGGCCAGCGGGCAAATTTGGCCAGGATGCCGGGGTTACACCCCTACTCTTTATCGAAGAACATCCTGGGATTTTTAATGACCGCAGAGAGTCAGGACCTCGGTTTAACGTCTCATCCGAAGGACGGTGCTCTTTGTCAGTATAGTGTCCCCATCACTATACTGGGGCGTTAGGACCCACACAGACCACAGGGTGAGCACCCCCTGCTGGCCTCACTAACACCTCTACCAGCAGCTACCTGGTTTTCCCAGTTGGTCTCCCATCCAGGTACTGACCAGGCTCAGCCCTGCTTAGCTTCAGTGGGAAACCAGTCTTGGGCTACAGGGTGATATGGCTGCTGGCAGAAAGAGAACAGTATTTTTTCTGAAAAACAAAGCTTTTATTACACCATTCAAAAGTTTGGGGTCGGTAAAAATTATTATTCTTTTTCTTAATTTCTTTTATGGAAAGATCTTTAAGAAATTATTATATTTATTCAGCAAGGATGCATTAAATTGATCAAATGACATGTATCGACAAAAGTTGCAAAATCTTTACATTTCAGATAAATGCTGTCATTTCAAACTTTCTATTCATTAAATTATCCTGGGGGGGGGGGGCTCTATTAATGGAAGTGCGTGAAAATTGTGTCCAAAACTGGTACTGCAATCACTTTTAAAGGACTGTAAAGCGGTGTCTCCCTCTCCCCCTCCCCCCTGACTCGAGGTTGCCAGATAGGCTGCAGGATCCAGCATTAATGTTTGTAGCTGCAGCTGTGGTAACTAGAGCAGATCTGGCAACCCAGATGCCGAAACACTACTGACTTTGTGATTGGTAGATAGGTCAAGGGCGGAGCTTCAGGACAAAACACAACATGTCAACATCAACATCAGTTGAGGGCTGCAACAACAACTTTTAAATGACAATATCCTAGCCGGACTACTGTTGTCAGTGATGTAAGTATCTGAACTTAACATGATTTCTTAATGTCTAGTGACATATCAGGGTAATTTTTTAAATATTGAAATACATGTCTTACATACAGTTCCTTTAAATGTTTCTTGAGCATCAAATTGGCATTTTCAAAAGGTTTCTGAAGGATCATGTGACTCTAAAGACTGGAGTAATGATGCTGCAAATTCAGCTTTGAATCACAGAAATAAATAGCATTTTGCAAAAAATTTAAATAGAAAAAGTTACTTTAAATTGCAAAAAATATGTCACAATAATACTGCTTTTGCTGTATTTTGGATCAAATAAATCCAGGCTTGGTGAGCAGAAGAGACTTCTTTCAATAACATTGAAAATAGTATGTTTCCAAACTTTTAACTGGTAGTGTACATTTTCTCCTTAAACCAGGGACACACCAAGTCAACAGTCGGTCGCCTTTACGAGCATCGGCCGAATACGTTGTTTTGGTGTGTAGCCTATTAGCTCTAGTCGGATGCCGTCGGTCAGAGAGAGAACTCTGTCAAAACTGAACTGATAGAATACTATTATAATTTTACTTTATCTTACCTGAGCAACACTGCACAAATATTTTCATAAAAACATGAGTGGAATAAAGAACGTGATCTGCACAATTGATATTTTAAAACAGTAAGCATACCATGCTTTGTTAATGGTTTGTAAACCTAGTCTTAATTTAAACCTCAAAACGAGCGTCTTAATCGCTCTTCCTTTTTGAATGATGAATATAAATGATTATATCTGCTTAAATAGACAGTTAGCCTGTAGTCGCCTGTCCCCCCCTCCCCCCCCATGCATGCAGGCAACATTTCAGAGTCCTTTGGTATCAATTTGGTGTCCATAATTTTACAATGTACACGTATTATAATTATTATTTTTTAATGCAAATCAAATGTTTAATTCATTTGTGCAAATGACTTCTTAGTTATTAGTAAATACTAAAGAAAACATTTTTTTATTAATTAAAATAATTATTTAAATGATTATTTTGGTCTAAATTAAACTATACTTAAATCAAATTATAATTTTGAAAAAAATGCTGAAAAAAATGTTAAATGGTCAAATTCTACATTTTGTTGCTTGCTGTGTTAATGTAGTTTTACATTTAGTTTACATTTTGTGAACTTTGTACACTGTAAAAAAAAATATATATATATATAATGACTGATCACATCTACATTTTTCAGTTGGCAAATTTGAATTTCTGTGAATTGATGCAATTTAATTCACAGACATTAAATTTGGCCAACTGAAAAATTTAGATGCGAAAATTTTCAATTGAAGACCTGATTTTTTTTTACAGTGTACTTGTGTGTGTTATTGACATTGGAGTACAGAACTTTTTTTGGTTCAATGTGTGTAATGTAAATGTTTATATGTCCTCTTTGGAACCTGAAGGGTGAGTTTAAACACTATTGCCTGGTTACATTACATCTATATATTTGAAGCTGATGCGTTATGATGCTCAGGAGAGGTCATCTAAGTCTGTGACAGCACCATGACAAGATTGTAAAGATTTAATTCACACTGTGGGCACTTCTTCTGGCCAGTGCGTTTATGCCCTCAAGCGAGGCACTTAACCCCTGCCTGCCGCGGGAGCGTGCTGTGTCTGCCCCTTTATCCTCTAATCAACCATCTCTGATAAAAGTCAGAGTAATACAGGAAGCCACTGAAAGGCATCTGTGCAGTGGATTCTTGGAACTAATGAACTATACTCCCTCATACTTTACCTTGAACACCAAAGAGAGAGAAAAAAAGAAGCTCAGCGCAAAAAGCTAACCTTGACACCTACCTAAGAAAAATAGTCCTTTCGGTGTGTGATTAGATTGGACGGAAGCCAGCAGGAAGGAAAACCCCTGCCAACGTTGGCTGTGAGAATCATGCCTCTAAACCTTGCCATTTAACACTGCCCTGAGCATTTGCTCACATATGCCACAGGCAGCCCCCTGTACGGCCATATTCCCCATTTAACAACAGTATGAACCCATCAGAGACACTAGCTGCATTTCCAAAGCAGATTGGCACAAAATTTTTCAGATTTTTTCTAAATATTGATAAAAAACTATTGCGAAATGATGCCGTTTCCATTAACCGATATTATGCAACTAAAACTTTTTTTTCCTCTCATGTTGTCATTCCAAAAATTACACCATGTATGTTGGAAGGTTTATGTATATCCCTGCAAACAAACTATTATTTTTAATCGGAGGAGATATAGGCGTGTTATCCAAGCATTAATGTCAAGGAAAGCCCCTTATACTTTGGAGATATACTTGGTATATGAGGTGCTTGTGGGTGTTTCTCCCTCATGTCTAGACTGGGGTAAACCCAGCCTGATCTTCTGGCGATTTGATTTAGCCCTGCAGCTCAATCTGGAAACATGTACATTCATTTCTACTGATTCTGTTACACTTTTGCGGGAGCCAATCACAGACAGGTTTAACACGATGATGGAGAGAGAAGCGATGGGTCGTTGACTGTTGATCATGCTTCTTGTGGTCTGATTGGTTGAAGGACTATCCAATTGCGTACAGATTCATTTGAATAATGCTCGTTGATCACGTCTCTTGTTCTGTAGAAAATACAGAGCAGACTCCCCAGACCAATGTTCAATCTTAAATGGAGCTTGGTCTGGTGATAGCCAGACAAAATTGTATCTGTTGTTTAGAAAATAACTCTATCTCACTCTATCTCTCTCTGTTTCAATTTTTTCAAATTTCAATCGAATTTATCGAATTCCCCAAAAAACCACCTAATGCGAGCGTAAACTTGTTTGTGACATATGGGAGTTTTTGCAGAATTGAGCTGATTCCATTGGGCGTTTTTTTCAATTCACAATTTCAGTTTGCACAATTTGAAGGGTAATGGAAAGTGTCAGAACATAACTTGCTAAATGCAAAGTGAGATTTGGAAATTCCATGTCAACTTCAACACTGAATTACCAACTGTAAAAGCAATCAAACTCTTTAAACATGCCAGTGCTTGGCAGCTATGATTTCTGTAGACAGTGATTCTAACCATTTCTGAGTTGAATATATGGTGATGAGGGATAAGTTTTAGGTGATCAGGCTGAGTTTAGCACTTATAACAAATTTACTGAGCTGCCTCCCTGGACAGCATTTTAAAGCAAAAAGTATGTTTCAAAAATAATAATTTTAACGTATTTTAATCTAGATATAATCTAGAAATAATCTGGATATTTTAATCTAGCATATTGTGCCTTTAAATTAAAATGTTAGTACGTTTTCTTCAAAAATAATAATTTTAAAGTATTATCATTATATATATATATATATAATGATAATACTTTAAAATTATTATTTTTTAAAATTATTAAAAACACTAGAACAATGTAATATATTATGTTGACTTGTGTGTTTACATTATTCCAAATGTTTCCAAGAATGTTTAAATCCAGAGAAGTAAGCAATTTTTACCAGGACACGGACCGTGTCCATGCGTCACATATCATGACCCCATACCCGCATTGCCCTCGATTTCTGGTATTATTTTGTAGAAACAATGGAAACACCAAAGACACATTTAATATATTATGTGTTTTATTAGACAGGTGATCAACTGTTTGGATTCATTCATCGAGCGAAAAACTAATCATTGTTAAATATAGCTCAACACAATTAGTCTTACTGTTTAAATCTCATTTTCATGATTTACTGTGAGTACTTAGTTTAACCAGGCCGAATATCGATCTGTCGCACTGCAGTGTGCAACAACTGTCTCACAGTAGCTGCCAAACGAGCAGAGTAGCATTATAACATCATTCACCCTCAAATAATACATCTAAAATGATAGAACAGCACTACTTTACCAGACATAATTACTATTGTAATAACAGTAAATTATGCATAATTACAATAACTTAACCCTAAACTCTAACTCTATACTAAGTATAGTTTATTAATATTGTTCAGAACTTATCTGAGTAAGTGTAATGCAAATATGTCACCTAAATAAATTGTAACCAAAGTATTTAAGCTGAACTTACTACATCTGTCATGTTAGTCTTGTCATATGCCCTACAGCGTCAGTTGTATCGCCTCACTGTCATTCACAACTTCACTCCCTTGGCCTCATGGGATAGTAAGATGTCCATGTATATCCACTTCAGAATCTTGCTTTAAGTAGTAGGGGTGAATTCAGGGTGATTGGGACAACTTTTGCAATTGAGATGACTTGCAAAAATGTCAACCTGAATCCATCCTTACACTAGGCCATTCAGATACTTTTTGCATTCTGTTTTATTAATATTTTGAACTCAACTTTTTTTACCTACTATATAGTAGGGACGTATGCATATTCAGACGAAGCCTGAATTTTGCTTAGTGGGACATTAGCTAATGTCAAACTCTTCATGTAAGGAGTGTTCAGTTTGAGCTGCTGTAGAGCTTTTCATTTCAGTCCCTTGTGCTGTTCTTGTTTTAGTCAGGATGCTGCCTTAAAAGTCAGCTGCCTATGCTTTGGAGCAGAGCTCATTTTGCTTTTCTTTCACTGACATGCTTTGTCTCAGTACTCTAATAAGCTTGTGTCAGATTGTTTTCTGTTGTTGTTAGAGGTTTGAATGAAGGTGGTGAATGAAACAATCAAGAGGAATTAAATCCTGTTACAATTCCTGATCTTATTAAAGAGCAGAATGATAAGTAACATTGAGGTTGTGACAACTGATAGTGCCAGGTGACCAGAGATAAACGCAACAACGAAGATAACGGAACAAAAAGTAATTTATTGTACAACCGTATATAAGTGAATACCAAATAAAGAAAGTTCACAATAATAATTAATAGGAAAATAAGTAATAAGAATTGAACAACAACCCAAGAAAGAAAAAAGGACATATAGTGATGCCAAAGGAAAGAACAAAACCACTTCTAACTTTTTCACCCACTTACCTACCCATACGGAAATGTAATATATGTCTATATATGAAATATCAATATATGCGATATATGTGATATATAAAGTAAACACATATATGAAACATATTAGAAATTGGAACAATTCCATATATTGACATATAAATGTATCCCATATATTATATATGTTAATGTAAGTATAATACATATATTGACATATAGGTCTCATATATGAAATATCCTAATATGCTCATATAGAGTAAAAACATAAATGCACATATATGCACAGCATCAGAAATTCCATATATTGACATATATCTTTAGTCCACATATTATATATGTTTAAATTATATATGTGACAAATCATTATCACTGTCAAATGTTGTACAGTCTTAAAATCTATACTATGTATAAAACAAATGACATTTAAATTATAAAATATTTATAATGTTACTTATTGTCAGGTGAGGCAAGAGATGAAGGACTCAAGGGTGCAGAGGTTAATGGGCTTTTTATTAGACATCAAAAACAATCGAAAAAATCAAACCCCTTAATGCTTGTAACTGGCTCGCCTTAGTTTTTTATACAATTAGAAATCCTCAAAGACACGGGAATTCACTTTTGCCAATAATTTGTGTTCAAACTAACTGTAAGATTCTCAATGAGGGAGTGAAAATAAATTGTATCTATTTAACCACTGAATGAGATAACATAGTAACAATTAGCACATGGATGGAAATCCAAGACAGCATTGTGAATATCAAAGCTCAAAACTATAAGTAAACAAATAAACAGTAAATCAATTCCAAACCCAAAATACTAGTGATACACAAACAAAAAACAGTACCAAACAATTCAAAATGCCATAGAGGGAAAAGGATATACAGTCTGCAATGCAAGTCTCTTATATGAGTGTTGTAGAAGTCCCAGTCCCAGCAGGCAATGAAGATATACAATCCTAAATCCTAGATTAGGCACTGGCACAACACAGGTCAGAAGTAGGTATCAGTGCACTCAAGCCCCATAACAGTGTCCTCTGCGAGCTTCTCTGCAAACTTCCAAACACTATGAATTAACATTTTTATGGGTACATAAAAATGTGCATTTGAATAAGATTGTAAAGCATTAGATTCAATTCATTTAACTCTCAAACACAATGTGATTCCAGGCATTTTCACCCATGCTCCACTGCCATGCCTCTCCTCTGTGCTACTCGTAACCTTAGAACCACTTCCTCCATTTGTTGCCCTCTAGAGGACAGGATGAAAAATGTCACCAATGTACCAGGGTAACCGTTACATGCTACACAAAAAAAACATGAAAGTACACACCATGGCTAATGATGAGCACAAACCACATGGTTAACAAACAACCCTAAACAAATGGACAAAAGAGTGTATACTGCCCAAGCAAAACTAGATGCTCACACGAGACCAAGCGAATGCTCAAACTGTACACTCACAACGGGGAGAAACCATGGAGCTTTTAATGTCCGAAGCCTCAACCAAAACTAAATTAGAATGAAATTCCAGGATTCAAACACCACTATATAAATCCATGTAAAATCCCATACAAGGATACTGAATGTTTGCATATATTATGTTTAAATAAACTTACATATATAAATTCGACATATATTGTTTACATATATGGCATTAACATACAGCACCATATAAAAAGTAATCATATAAATAATTTTAATATATGTATATATAATAATTATTCTATGGGTATTTCATACATGGTATAAACCTATATCTTCATATATCGTAAGAATGTATATATGTGCTGATAATGTATTGCTTTATATGAAACATATATGACATCACTACTCGGATATAGGGACATATATGTACATATATTACAACCTACTTACCTAGAAAATAAACATCTTCGGCGTTAACGCCCTAACTTACGTACTCTAACTAACAAAATAAAACATACAAGGGGTGGCGTTCACTCTCTCTTACCTAGCATCTCTAGACAATATGATGTCTGAATGTTGCGCAATGTAAGTCACGTGACATATAACCTGTCCTCTTTTGTTCCTGGGAAATCACACGCCACTATAAACACAACTGAATGGGAAAACAAGATGGCCAGAACAAAAAGTTTTAAAGGTTATTAATCACAAATTAACAAAATATTGGCCACAAAAACTAAACACAGCACAGAGCACAGAGAAAAGCAAGCTGCCCTTGCGTTCAGCGTCAAGCCTTTTAAACGCTGGAGGGGAAACCGGATACGCTAGGGAAAGGATCGACGTCACGCAGCTGATGGAGATTGGCAGCTTTCGTAACCAACCAAAAGGTTGGAGAGGTGGAACCTACAAACAGAGCGAAAGAGAGAGAGAAAAGAGGGGGGGGGGGGAGAGAGAAACACGCACAGCCAACCTACAGGGACGTAACATTGACAAACATGTACACACTACAATGCATAATATTAAAATCAAAACACTGCATGTGGAGAGTTTATGAAATATTATTATGAATATTGTTCTATTTCTTTTTTTTTTTTTTTTTTTAATCTACAAACAGATCTCTTTAATATCTCAATTGTGTCTCCTAGACTTCAACAAGATTACATGAAGAGTAAAAGGAGACTTCTGTGTAAATCCTTTGCTTCTCCTGATCCTATCTCTTGTAGAATGTCAGTGGAGATCTCAGTAAGTTCACACTCTGTTCAGATTTGCCTCTATAACATTTGTTCTAAATTACAAGTTACAATTCTTAACAGAATCTTTCGTGGTTGCATTCAGATAGAATTAAGATAGATTAATTCAGATAGAATTAAGAATTAAGAATTAAGATTGCAGAATTCAGAATAAACAGAATTCAGAATTCAGAATAAACAGAATTCAGATAGAATTAAGATTGCTGTCATTTTTACTAAGATCATAATGTTGGTTGTTTGGATGTGGGTGTTCTAGAAGGTCATCTGATCTAGCTCTGTACATCACATTGAAATAAATGACTCTCATCATATCTGATATAATTATAAAGAAATATGTGGTTATTAAAGGAAGACCTAATTAAGATGTTTTTCTTTGTTCGTTTTTTTTTTCTTTTTCATTTTTTTCTGAGCAGTCCGTGACCAGACACTGTTTGTTAATTTAACCAGCAACTGTTATTTTACCCAGAAAGTTGGCAAATGGTCTAAATCTATTTGGGCCATTTTCAAATCCAAATTTAGCTAAAAATAAATAAATAAATAAAAACCTGTCTGAAGTCTGCAATAAAAAAAAAAAAATCATAGATACTGTTATGCTAATAATTTAAGATATTCTACATCTATAGTTCTGTATCTGAACCAGTGGTTTATTTTTTATTTTTTATAAGGAATTTTAGTCTGAGACCAAATTGATACTTGATAACAAAACATACATGAGAAGATTAGGGCTGGGTAACAAATATAGATTTCTAGATTTTAATATATTCTGATTTTTACGGACCGATGGCGATTGTAAAATTCCAAGAATCGATTATTCATCCTGTTTTCGTTTGATGAATAAATGAAAGCTTTCCTGTAGCTCAACCTGTAGCTCAACCAGCCAATGTCATGGGTTCGATTCCCAGGGAAAGCAAGAATTGACAATAATGTAAAATGTGTACCTTGAATGCAATGTAAGTCGCTTTGGATAAAAGTGTCTGCCAAATGCGTAAATGTAAATGAAACAATGTAGCGTGCCTCCCATCCAGCAGGACACAATAATATTTGTGCTTTGTTACTATTACAGTTTTTCTCAATTGCTAAAACACTAAAACCCATCGGCTGAACACATTTCTCAGTTGCCTGAACTAATTTAGCTAATTGTGCAGTCTGTTGTCAATACCTTAAACCATTTCACATCATAAAACACAATTTGCAGATCTCACTTAGACTTTTCAGCAAATCTCTAAACACATTCTCATTGTCAAGACACATACTGCTCTCTAATGCACATGCCATTCATACGGGTTAACACAAGTGGCAACAATCAAATACAAATGGAGAACACAATGTCATTGATTGAACACAACCACTCAAAACTGATTTAACCTGTTTCAAATGATGAGACACAACCAATATAAGTACAGTGCATTTTAGGCTGTATACTGTACAATGAACAAATCATATTGCCCTGAACATGTTGCTTTCCATTTGTTTACAGTACTGACTGCTCCATAGATTTTGACTGGTTGCAGGTTCATATCAACAAAGAACGAGTTTGTGAGATGCAGAGTACAGTACTGTAAAAAATCAGCCTAATCTAATGAAAATGCATATCTATAGCACAAATTGTATTTATCGTGCGTTTTATATGTCAAAATGAGTTTTTTTGTGCATATGTTACGCATGAAGTTTTCGTGTGCATATGATATGTCCTTTATATTGTGTTATGTGCTTACTCCAAACAACTCAACCTACCCAATGGGGTGACAATGCAAATCATATGCACGTAGAAAATAATTGTGCCGTATAAATTGCACAATACATACAATTTGTGATGTATATGCATTTCATGAGAATGAGTTGGTAAAAATAGGGCTACAAGCAAGAGGAAGAACAAAAAATTGCAAAGCAAAGCAGAGTAGTATTACAGTTTTTCTCAATTGCTAAAACACTAAAACCCATCGGCTGAACAAATTTCTCAGTTGCCTGAACTCATTTAGCTAATTGTGCAGTCTGTTTTCAATACCTTAAACTATTTCACATCATAAAACACAATTTGCAGATCTCACTTTGTGTGTGTGTGCTTGCACAGGGCGTGTATGATGCGTCACGTGCAGTAGTGTGTAGAAGTACTTGTAGTCAGTGCATGTTGCATGTTGTGTGCTGCATGTTGCTTCTGCCTGCTACTCTCTGCTCTCAGCTACTGCCACCGGCTAGCCCCCCTAGTGGAGGTGAATAAGAGGAGCCGAGTGCGTGAGCCTCCTCCTGCCGGTACACAGCCTCTCTACCACCAAGACTCCTGCAGTGCCTCCACGTGGCCACACACGGATACTGGGTGCCGCGAGGCCCCAGGCTAATCTGTAGGGGATCTCGGAGCAGCAGTGGGCCCCAGAGGCATGACGTGCAGGCCCACCGGCGTGTGGATACGCCCTGGCGTCTGCCAACCACTGCCCCCAGCTAGGGGTCAAATAGCATGGGCAGATCGGGCTCATAGCCTTGGATGGCAACCTGTCTAAGAGAAGGTCACTCTGAAATAAAAATTGGGACTGTGAGGAGTTGCGCCCCACAGTCCACTATTAGCATAGTAAAGCCAAACATGGAGCACAAAGAAATCCCAAATCCTATACTTCCAGCGGCGGGAGTCCGTAGGAACAGCGCGGCGGACGGTGGTGCTGGTCCTCCTCCTGGAGGATATCATGACAACGGGACCTTAAACTCTGGGATTGTCCCGGGGAGGGTCCTGTCCGACTACATCACCCCGTCCAATGCAATAATGCGCTGTCGGAAACCAGTTATTATGGGAACCTTCAACGCATGCACAGCGAGAGAAGAAGCGAGGTTGATAGAAATTGCACATTGTGCAGAGGAACAGGGAGTGGAGATCCTGGGGGTCCAAGAACATAGGAGAGTGCACACTAATGACCTAATACTGTACCGCAGAGTGGAGAGATGCACGTTTATTTCCACATCAGCATGGAGGAATGGGAATGATGCGTCACGTGCAGTAGTGTGTAGAAGTACTTGTAGTCAGTGCATGTTGCATGTTGTGTGCTGCATGTTGCTTCTGCCTGCTACTCTCTGCTCTCAGCTACTGCCACCGGCTAGCCCCCCTAGTGGAGGTGAATAAGAGGAGCCGAGTGCGTTTTCCTATTATTGTAGGATGCGCAAGCCGCAACAGGCGGTGTAGGGTTAATGCTGGGCCCACGGGCACGTAAGGCTCTTCGTCGGGTTTACAACCACACCGACAGGATCATGTGTGCAGAATTCTCGGGTAACCCAATAACAACAGTCATAGTCGTGTACTCACCCACCAACGTGGCGCCATCTGACGAGGTGGAGAAGTTCTTTGAGGACCTTGTAAGAGCGGTCCGCGGTGTCCCAACGCACAACTTCCTGGCAATTCTTGGGGACTTCAATGCGAGGCTTGGACCAGAGGATGTACCCTTCCCCTACCACGACTCAACCAACCGCAATGGCACCTACCTCACTGCCCTCCTCACGGAGCACGAGTTACTGGCGGCAAATACCATCTTCCGGAAGAGAACAGGAAAGAGGTGGACCTTCCGGGACCGAGCCTCAGGAACGCTACGGCAGCTAGATTACATCCTAGTGAGGAAGAAGTGGAGGAACTCCATTATGAATGCTGAGCCATACAGCACTTTTAGTTCTGTGGGCTCAGACCACCGCGTGGTCTCAATGAGAGTTCGCCTGAGCCTCAGGGTTCCCAAACCAAGTTCCAAAATACGGTATAACTGGAAAGCTTTCTCAAGTGACCCTGGCCTTCTAACCAGATACACAGAGGAGGTGAGGAGACGATTCCAGCAGCTGGACAGGGGAGCGGAGGCAAGTGGCGAATACAGGAGATTCGTCTCAGTAAACAAGGAGGTGACTAGACTGTGCGTGCCTAAGATGGAGAAAGTCAGAACCTCCCTGCGATCAAAACATCCAGAGGTCATAGCAGCACGTGGGATGGTGGAGGAAGCCCGCCTCAACTTTGAGCGGGAACCAACTGCGGAGAGGCGCAGCGACCTGAACGAAGCCAAACAGTTTCTTTTCAGAACCTATGATGCCATCAAAGGGGAAGAACTGATGGAAAGAGTGCGGAGGGTGCAGGCGGCGCAAGGGGAACAGCAGTATGGGGAGGCCTGGAGGGTCATCAATGAAATGACGGGGCGGAAGAGGACGAAGGAGGGACAGGTGAAGGGAAACAGCCCGGAGGAGAGGGTGATGACCTGGTCAAGCCACTTCAAAAAGCTGCTGGGGGAAACACCAGACGTAGCTGAGGAAGAGGAAATCCCATCAGACCTCCCAAACCTGAACATAAACGATGGTCCCTTCACACTCTGTGAGCTCATCAGGGCAAAAGCCACAGTAAGAGTGGGGAAAAGTGCTGGTCCGGATGGCATACCGCCAGAGGTACTGAAGAACTGTGACTTTGATGACATCATTCTAGAGTTCTGCAACCTTGCTCTGCTGCACAATCGGCTGCCTGATATGTGGTCTCTATCAAACATCGTGCCAGTGCCCAAATCCGGAGACCTCTCGAAGCCAGACAACTACCGAGGCATCAGCCTGACCTGTAGCATTGCGAAAATCTACAACCGAATGATTCTGAACAGGGTCCGGCAAGCAATAGACCCTCACCTGAGAGTAAATCAGAACGGCTTTCGAGAAGGGCGAACTGCTACAGCCCAGATCTTGGCACTCAGAAGATTGATAGAGGAGGTGAGGAAGGACAACCTGACTGCAGTCCTATGTTTCATAGACTTCAAAAAGGCATTTGATTCAATTCACCGAGGTATGATGGTGAAGATCCTGAAGGCATACGGAATTCCTCCGAACCTTCTCCGGGCAATAGAGTCCATGTACTCAGGAACAAGGGCCAGGGTGGTGACACCAGATGGCAACAGCGAGGAGTTTGACATCATGGCTGGAGTCATGCAAGGGGACACACTAGCCCCCTTCCTCTTCATCATAGTCCTTGATTATGCGCTCAGGAAGGCAATCAGTGGGCGAGAGCAGGAACTAGGCTTCACGCTGACACCAAGGAAATCAAGTCGACACCCGGCAGTAGTCTTGACAGACCTTGACTATGCAGATGACATCAGTCTGCTCTCCAACAACATGGAACAAGCACAGGAACTACTACACAGGGTAGAGCTAGAGTGCATCAAGGTTGGCCTTAGGATAAATTCAAAGAAAACTGAGGTCATGACCTACAACGTTCCACCGGAACATCAACCTCTGATAACAGCAGAAGACGCTGTGCTGCAAGAAGTTGAGGACTTCAAATACCTGGGCGCATGGGTCAACTCAACTGAGCAAGATCTAAAAGTGAGGAAGGCACTTGCTTGGAGGGCCCTGAACGGCATGAACAGTGTATGGAACTCCAACCTTTCCCGCCAAATCAAGCTTAGCTTCTTCTACGCGACGGTAGAGTCTGTTCTCCTCTATGGCAGTGAATGCTGGACCCTGAATCCAACCTTAGAGAAGTCCCTGGACGGGTGCTACACCAGGATGTTGCGTGCAGTGCTTAACTTTAGCAAGAGTGAGCATGTAACCAATAAAATCCTGTATGAGGGAGTACCAAGAGTGAGCAATAAGATTGCTGTGAGGAGAATGAGACTTGCAGGACATTGCCGAAGGCATCGAGAACTGCCAGCCAGCAAGCTGGTGCTATGGGAACCAACACATGGCCATCGGTCAAGAGGACGTCCCACACTAACGTACGTGGACATACTCAAGAGGGATGCAGGAGCCCAGAGCACCAATGAACTGGCCAGATGCATGGAGAATCGGGATGACTGGAGGCAACGATGGAAGGCTCGTCTGAGGACGACCTAGAGAGACTTAGACTTTTCAGCAAATCTCTAAACACATTCTCATTGTCAAGACACATACTGCTCTCTAATGCACATGCCATTCATACGGGTTAACACAAGTGGCAACAATCAAATACAAATGGAGAACACAATGTCATCGATTGAACACAACCACTCAAAACTGATTTAACCTGTTTCAAATGATGAGACACAACCAATATAAGTACAGTGCATTGTAGGCTGTATACTGTACAATTAACAAATCATATTGCCCTGAACATGTTGCTTTCCATTTGTTTACAGTAGGCTACTGACTGCTCAATAGATTTTGACTGGTTGCAGGTTCATATCAACAAAGAACGAGTTTGTGATATGCATAGTACAGTACTGTAAAATTCAGCCTAATCTAATGAAAATGCATATCTATAGCACAAATTGTATTTATCGTCCGATTTATATGCCAAAATGAGTTTTTATGTGCATGTGTTACGAATGCAGTTTTCGTGTGCATATGATATGTCCTTTATATTGTGTTATGTGCACGTACTCCAAACAACTCAACCTACCCAATGGGGTGACAATGCAAATCATATGCACATAAAAAATAATTGTGCCGTATAAATCGCACAATAAATACAATTTGTGATGTATATGCATTTCATTAGAATGAGTTGGTAAAAATAGGGCTACAAGCAATTGGAAGAACAAAAAATTGCAAAGCAAAGCAGAATAGTAATAATTTCTGATCAATTTTGAGCTACTATGATCACAAGACAATGACAGAAAAATATGAAATTTGTTTTCAGATTAAAATTTTACTTCTGCCTGAGAACTGTTTTGAACAATGTGTTTTCTATTTTTTGCTGTATTGTTTACTGAATGCTTGATAGTGTTTATCATTTTGATCACTTTGTTTATGATTTGAGAGCAGTGTTTGATTTTGAACACAGGTAAAACTGTTTTGAGGCGAAAGTTTCATTTTGCAAGAGAAGTCAGAGGTTTTGTGAATAGTGCTTGAAGAGGAGGTTTTGTGTTTAATGGTTTCAGAAAATGGAGCAAGGTTTCAGAAATAGTGTTTTAGCAATTGAGAAAAACTGTAATTTCTGACCAATTTTGAGCTACTATGATCACAAGACAATGACAGAAAATATGAAATTTGTTTTCAGATTAAAAATGTACTTCTGCCTGAGAACTATGTTTTGAACAATGTGTTTTCTATTTTTTGCTGTATTGTTTACTGATTGCTTGATAGTGTTTATCATTTTGATCACTTTGTTTATGATTTGAGAGCAGTGTTTGATTTTGAACACAGGTAAAACTGTTTTGAGGCGAAAGTTTCATTTTGCAAGAGAAGTCAGAGGTTTTGTGAATAGTGCTTGAAGAGGAGGTTTTGTGTTTAATGGTTTCATAAAATGGAGCAAGGTTTCAGAAATAGTGTTTTAGCAATTGAGAAAAACTGTAATATGAAAGTCTCAGATTTCAATTTACGTCCATTTTATTACGAAATTCAAAAACATGAATTTCGTTTGGTGCTATGGTGTGAGATTGCACTATTAATCATGTAGAATCTTCATTATTGGCTGATGCAGTAATCATTAATAAATGGGTTAGTTCACCATTAGTAATACATTAACTCATGATTATCTGTGCATTAATTAAGCATGAATTAGTGCGCCCGTATTGTAAAGTGTTACCAAATCTGGCAAGTTTTTATAACAGTCTTCATTTAAATGTTTGTAGAAATATGTCATATAAACCTATTATTTGTGTTTGTATACAAATCAGTACATTTTTACCTTCAATATTATAGAATAGGCTACAACTGACTCTGACAAAAAATATTGATATTGAATCGAATTGTAAGCTTGTGAATCTAAATCGAATCGAATTGTGAAATTTGTTTCCATACCCAGCCCTAAAATGCCTTGTTTTCTAAGCACAACATCTGAGCAATAACTTTTTCCTCAGAGAGGGCCCACAGGGGGAAGATCTGATGTCAGAGCCCTTGGAGACAGTTAGATTGACGTTAATAAGTGATGAAGACCCTACGTGACACAGACATACATGGTTGATGCTGACCAATGCTTGTGTCCCAGTCCTTCATTCGCCCTGTCTCTGAGCAGTCTGATGCATCGCACACGTACGGCTGACTCAAAGGTCATTGCTGAGAGGCCGTTTGTGTGCACCCATCTTCTAGACTAGGAATATGTACAGACTTCATGTTCCATTGAAATCACAGGAAGAGAGCTCAGACCTCTCCTTTGCAAGTCTCATGAGACCAGATTATCAGTTAAACACGCTCCTAACTGACTTTATCAGTGATTCTGGATCTGAAATGCCTTTAGGCACAGTATTCCGTTTGTAACGGATGCGTTTGGTCATAAATCTATATGGGTACTCGCATAGCCAGCCGTCTCGGAGGATGTGCTGATGTTTGCATGAGAGAAAAGCCTCACCATCTGCTTCCATCTCAAGTGATTTCCCTTACGGATCCACGTGAAAATGAAATCCGACATTCATGAAGCACAAGTGTGCTTGTAAAAAGTGAGCCATTAAAGTTTTCAACCTTAGCCACACCCTCTTTTCTCATATATCCGAATTATAAATGAACAGATCTCCATCTGCTTCGGTCTTTTTCTGACTTTTATTGCTGGAGTTTCATCCCTGTTTTCATAAAATGCCAACCGTGTTATAGGGGTTGTATAGCCAGGTGGTTAAATGTAATTTTATTTCATTTTAACAAAGTCTGGCACCTAAAAAGCTGATTAAGATGAAATCTTTAGTCATATAAAAAACTCAAAAAATGTTATATTATATTTTCTGTATATATTTACAGTTTTCCAGAATCTTTTGCATATTTGAACCCTTTGCAACAGTGACTGTATGATTCACACTGAGGACAATTGAGGGACTCAAAAACAGCTATTAAAAAAAGGTTCAAACATTCACTGATGCTCCAGAAGGAAACTCAATGCATAAGAGCCAAGGGGTGAAAACTTTTCCAATTTGAAGATCAAGGTAAATTGTGCTTAATTTGTCTTCCAGGAAACATGCAAGTATCTTCGGTTGCTTCGAAGAACAGTAGTAAAAGTGGGGGGAAAAAAAGATATTTAAACAAAATAAGAATAATATGGACACCTTCTTAATGCAATGTTTCCTTCTGGAGCATCAGTAAATGGTTAAAATATTTGTTTATAATTGTGTTTTGAGTCCCTCACTTGTCCTCAAAATCATACATTCACTGCTGGAAAGGGTTCAAATATGAAATATGCTAAATATGCTGGAAAACCGAAGAATTTGCAGGAGCTGAAGGATTTTTCTGAAGAACATTGAGCAGTTTAACTGCTCTGGACAAATAAGGGAAAACCAACCAACAACGACACAGAACAAAATAAAACGGCCATGATAATGACACACAGTATCAGGAATCAAGGGTTACTATACTTTTGAACAGGGTAATTTGAATGAATTCTACCTTTTTTTCTATTTGTAAACATGTTTATGTAAAATATCTTATTCAGGACAGTACTAAAAAAAGAAAATAACATGAATTTTGTATGATCTCTTATTTTCTTAAAAATATTCATTATTATATTTTCACAGATTCTGCAAGCGGTTCACTTTTCTTACAACTGTATTGGTATATTTTACAATGACAACTCATTGTATCTTTCTGTATTCAGATAAGCAGGTATGGGCTTAAACAATAAATATTTCAACTTAATGATAAACCCATTTTGTACAGTACAGTTTCCATATATCATCCAGTCACAATATAACATGCTTTTGTTTTCTTTTCTTGTAATACATTGAATGCTTCTTGTTAGCTGATTAGCCGTGTGTGTGTGTGTGTGTGTGTGTGTGTGTGTGTGTGTGTGTGTGTGTGTGTGTGTGTGTGTGTGTGTGTGTGTGTGTGTGTGTGTGTGTGTGTGTGTGTGTGTGTGTGTGTGTGTGTGTGTGTGTGTGTGTGTGTGTGTGTGTATGCGTGTGTGTGTGTGTGTGTGTGTGTGTGTGTGTGTGATCTACATAAATAGAATTTCACTGGCAACTTTCTAAAGCATGTATTTAACACTCATGGACATATTTTCCATGGGTGAATAATTATATATACTGTAAAACAACCAATCAGAAGTCATTCACCAAGACTGCATTTATTTGATAAAAATACAGTAACATATTCTGAAAGTATAAGTAGAACTGTTTTCTGTTTGAATATATTTTTAAAATGGAAGCTATTTTTCCTGTGTTGGCAAAGCTCTATAACTTCCATCTTCAGTGTCAAAAGATCCTTCAGAACTCATGCTAATATGCTGATTTGGTGCTCAAGAAACATTTATTCTTCTCCTTCTTATTCTTAGCTGAAAATGGTTGTGTTGAAAATTGAAATAGGAATATGAAATGTAATTATTTAAAATAGCAATGCATTATAAATATCTTTACTGTCTGTCAAACAAATTTCTGTCAACAAATTCTGTTTTTATTGCACATTTTACATATTTTATTTACAATACAAGACAGTGGCATACTTGTATCATAGGGCACACCACACTTACTAACATCCAAAAAAGCAAGAAGATTTTAAATGGTATGAACTCATGAATGATGTACCTCAAGACAGCACTAAAATAGTAAATATTTTTTGGATATTTTTCCACCATCATTACCATGTTCACAAGATCAGAAAAGGTTGAAAACCACTGCTGTGGCTCAAACATTGATGCTAGCAACACCAATAGTTTGATTCTCAGGGATGCATTGAATGCAGTTTATTAAATCCAGTTCTTGGTTCTGATTGGTCAATAGCTGTGTTTAATTTGCAATAAAACACAGTTATGATCACTTCACCCAACAGTTTTATGTATCAGTTCACATCACCCTTAGCAACCACTCTTAGCCATGTAAACATATGTTTGTCCTTATCGATATTGTTCATTGAAGCTTACTGTATTATGTAGAACATGGTGAGTGTAAGAGATTGAGTGTATTACCTGCATTCAGATATAGCATTATCCTTCAGGTTAGTCCTTTGTAGGGATGGGTATCGTTAAGGTTTTAATGGTAATACTACTCTTACGATACTGCTTATCGATCTGGTACTTTAACTTTATTCTTTTCGGATTCATCAACGGGCTTCCGTTTATGTCGCTTTGTGAGCCCTGGCCCATACATTTCTGAGTCCAGCGTGCTAAAGGTATGCTCTGTTAGACACGTACACATAAGCAAAACGATCTATAACAATGCAATACTAATACAAAAAATACATTTTACTCACATAAGTGTGTTGCACCATTCCTCCTGTCGAGTCCAATATCGAAAAATAGCATTGTGAGATTTGTTTACAAACGATCCCGCGGTGAAATGAAGCGAACACCATTTCTTTCCCTCGTCAGCTGGAACTTCTTTAAAAATAAAGTTTAACCACACATTCCTAATATTAGGATCCAAAGGAAGCTTATGCAGCGACTGTTCTTCCACAAACAGGAATAGCACAATATCTTGCTATCTTCCTCGGCATGTTTATCTGTTTCATCAGTCAATGACGTCAAGATGTGAACACAATAGTTTTCTGGGCCTGGTGTCTATAAAAGCTTTTCTTTAACTAACAATGAAGTTTTCAGCTCTGAAACGTACAGTATAATCTTATATTTCCATGACCGTTTATATATCAAGAGCTCAAGGGAAAATGGATTTCTCAATTCATCACTCCTTTAAAGGTGCACTATGCAACTTTTCGTCCACTGGAGGGCGCCTATTCTAAACAGCTCGCGAGTACTGAGACTTTTATTATGACGGGACGGGACACAGTCGCCGGGCGGCCGCACTTCCGCTTTTTCCGGTCCTTTAAAAACAGTTATTTTTAGCATATCAGATACATTTAAGGGGCCAAGGGCTTCGGCCAACCGTCCACTATCTTCCTGAACTGAAATGAAGTAGTGGGCTGTACTTTCCACACGATTGACATCAGGTTCAAGTACGCCAGGTTGGCTGGTGGTTATGTTGCCCACATACCGCCTCCCTTTATTCTTTTCTGTTCTTTTTGTTATACTTTTTTTATAATAAACATACAAAATTAAGATCATAAATAACATTCCTTTATAATATGAACATGTAAAATATCTATAGCAAAATAAACACCAATGTTTAAACAAAACAAATATAAAATATTTGATATGCATATGATAAGAACAAGAACAAAGAAACAAAGTACAAACAAATGGTCAAATAAATACAATAAATATACTATAAAACAAAGATACAAATGAAACACAGTGCTTTAAATGCAGTCTAAAATTACTGTTCAGGTAATGGCCTACAAAAGGCATCTAAAAAAGAAATCAAATATAAAATAACACTGTATAATTTTCACTGTACAAATTAATAGATTAATGCTTTTTAAAGCTGTGAGTCTGTGAGCTGTGAGGCTGTGAGCTGTGTGTCTCTCTCTCTCTCTCTCTCTCTCTCTCTCTCTCTCTCTCTCTCTCTCTCTCTCTCTCTCTCTCTCTCTCTCTCTCTCTCTCTCTCTCTCTCTCTTCACCTTTTGTTGTTGGATTCACATTAATGACACAATCGTCAGGGTTTATTAGACGCTGCCCCTTTAAGACCAAATGCAGTTCTAATAATATACATAATATTTTCTCCCAACTTAACGCCCATTTAAGACATAAACTGTGTTTAAGTGAATACTCTCCAAGCGGTAATTTTGACATAGGCTATTTGTAGTGTGTATCTGACGGTTTAGACGTGCAGACGAAGCCTAAAGTACTTTAATGTGCAAATTACCATTGGATTTGAGGAGCACATGCATAAGCCGCCTTGAAGTTGGAAACTCTTGCGCGGATTATCGTGCTTTTAATAGCTCTCTTTCTATCTATTTATTAATGAACACATCCTGCAATTTAGCAAAAACAGAGACTGCATTTTACAATAATCACTGGTTGTGCTGATTCTGATGTTAAGTTTAGGGTTTAAGGGGAACCAATGTTCAGTTTTTAATAGTTTCACCTCATCATCTATTTATAATTCGTGGCAACCAAAATCGAAAATACAATTAGATTAATATCACAGGCCTGAAGTGTAAGCAGCTTTAGTTGGCCATCGTCACTCATTAAGCAGGGACTGTTATGTCATGCACGCTGTAGCTCAGCGTGAGAGATCTCTCTCTCTCTCTTTCTTCTGGTTTGCGAATAGCAACAATCTAACACATCGGTTATTATTATTGCTTATAGAAACAGCAGGCAATATACAATTCACAATATAACATCTATATATCAATTATAAATAGTAAGTGTATTTTCCTCAGTTCTCCAGTACCGACAGCACAAGCAATAGCGTCAGAGCTTATCGATACTGCGGTCTTTCATAATTTAGCACCGGGGCTCATTTAATATGGGTCTCGGTATCCATCCCTAGTCCTTTGTACATAATAAATAGTCTGGTTGAATATCCGCTGTGATATCTTAAGTTAATGCACGCTTTACAAGTTGTTTCTTGCTCCGTGTTTACAATGAGTTTCAATAATTTCAATATAAAAGTACTTGCTACTGACTGACTCACTCATAAAGACATTGCACCTTCTATTGCTTTTATTTAGTATTTTTTTATATGATGAAAGGAAGGTTCCCTTTATCGAGGGAACTTCACACTGCGTCGGAACGACGAAATGGGGATGCTCCCTAAGCATCAGCGGCTCTGAAGTCTGAATAGAAACTAGACCAATCCGATTGGCGTGCGTGATGACGTCATTGTGACGGCGTACCCGGAAGTATAAAAGGGGAGCCGGCGCATAATGGCGGCAGTCTTTGCTCTTCAGCAGGCGCTCTGTGTTACATTGTCTGTCTATTTACTGTTGTTTGTCCAGTTGCGATTGAGAGTGTGTTTGACTAGTTTAATAAAGTGAGAATGGAGAGAGAATTCAAGCAGTGTGTGCATCCTTGCCCTCGTTACATCTCGGGCTCGGATACACACATGCTTTGTGTGCAGTGTCTGGGTGTTCAGCACGCTCGGGCGGCTCTCGAGGGAGCCGCCTGTGAATATGTGAGCGGCTGACACTCAGACTGCTCCGCTCTCGGCTGGCCGTGTTCGATGAGACCGGCCAGCCTCGTGAGCCCCGTGGTTCTGGACCCGCGGTCGCTGAGGCGGCTCGGCGTCGCAGATCATGGGGCTCACAGCGGGACTTGTCAGAGGGTTTCGGGACTGCCGCGGCACTTTCCCAATCCTCCTCTGACAGTTCCGACGATCTTCCTCCCCGTGTGGAAGCCCGCTTGGCGGCATCTTCCCCCGGGTTGGAGGGTCTGATGCTTGAGCTGTCTGATTCTGAGGAATTAGATGTGCTCAGCATCGAGGCGGGTGACGTTAAAACACCATACACACTGCTTCATTCATAAAATAAGGTGCTCAGGCAGTCCCCGAGGGGGCTGCCTGTAGTAACCCGGTGTTCTCCGTTCCCGTGCGGAAGCGGGAAGGAGGGAGAACCAGATGCTTGAGCAAACTGATTCCGAGGAATTAGATGTGCTCAGCGTCGACGGAGTGAAGCAAACGAGAGCTCGCCACCTTATAATGCAGGCTCGATCTCGCGTTGCCGAGGCAGCGCGTGCATTAAGGGTCTGCAACAGAAGTGAACACACGCTATATGTGTACATGTGATACTGTTTAGCGAGGCTTGCAGTCAGCTCCTGAGGGTGCTGGCTGTGGTCGTTGAGAAATGCTCGTAGCGTACAGAAACGTGCGTTTCGAGTGTTTCAGCCACGCGCCTGTGGTCTTTCATCTCGAGGGATGAAAGCCAAATATGTTGGGAACGATTCGAATCTCGCGTTGCTGAGGCAGCGGGTAGATGACGAGTAGTTGAATACATATTTAAACAGTATGGTCTGGTGATTAGGGCTGCATTAAATTCTGAGAAAGAATTTAAATTAAACATTATCTGACTTTGAGGAGTTAGATATGTCTATTCAGCCTATCATTCAGCATGTTCACGTGATGGGTTGTGTTCACTATTTGGGTGTTTTGGTGGCATTTAATTCTGTGCAATTAAATGGGATTTATCTGACTTTGAGGGGTTAGGTATTTCAACCTATCATCCAAATTGTGTTCGCTTGTATATTTATTGCTCCCGGGGAGCGATCGAGGTCGCCTCCTCTGTGGAGTCTTCTGGAAGTCGATGCTGCGATCCGCCGTCTACGACGCTCGGGCCACATTGGCTTCCAGCGAACGCATGCTGCTCTAGCCGCCTCTAGAAAGACTGCAGCTGGGCAGCAAACACGTTCGCACACCGAAAATCCTCCCCGACTAAGCCCTGCCGGGTGGCCGCTTCAGGGGGTCGGGCAGGAGGCTCGGTGGGTACCAGAGACCAGCCTTGAGAGGCTGGTTCCCCTAGTAGGATATATCAGCGCATAGTCATTATGCTCCTAATATATCTGCTTGGGCCCTGTGTACCATGGGCAAAGGGTGCAGACTGCAGTTCAGTGTTCCAATACCGAAGTCATCGGTGTGGTCTGAATGGTGGTATGCCCAGCCCAGTGGCCTGCTGGCCAGCCCCCTCTCCAGAGGAGCGATCGAGGTCGCCTCCTCTGTGGAGTTTTCTGGAAGTCGATGCTGCGATCCGCCGTCTATGACGCTCGGGCCACATTGACTTCCTGCGAACGCATGCTACTCTAGCCGCCTCTAGGGAGACTTCGGCTGGGCAGCGAACACGTTCGCACACCGAAAATCCTCCCCGACTAAGCCCTGCCGGGTGGCCGCTTCAGGGGGTCGGGCAGGAGGTTCGGTGGGTACCAGGGACCAGCCTTGAGAGGCTGGTTCCCCTAGTAGAATATCTCGGCGCATGGTTATGCTCCCGAATATATCTGCTGGGGCCCTGTGTACCTTGGGCAAAGGGTAGAGACTGCAGTTCAGCGTTCCACCACTGGGGTTCATCGGTGTGGCCTGAATAGTGGTGTGCCCAGCCCAGTGGCAGGTTAGGGAACAGGAAATGTGCTTCCTGATGGTAAAGGAGGCTATATAGTGTATCCCTCCGCCACACAGGGAGTCCGGCTTTACGGTCGCTACTTCATGGTTCCCAAAGAGGATGGAAGGGTGCGTCGGAGGTACTTGAACCGTTCTCTGAGGAGATTCAGGTTCAAGATGCTCACTATCCCATCGTGAGTCAGATCCAGTTCGAGGAACTGGTTCGTCACGATGTATCTTAAGACGCATATTTCATATCTCCATCCTTCCTGCCCACAGGAGGCCTGAGGTTCGCTTTCGGGGGCGAGGCGTACCAATATCGGGTTCTTCCCTCGGCCTCACTGTTAAGCACACCACTGTGAAGCACTTTCAGAGAGTGCTGGGGCACATGGCAGCAGCGTCCAACGTGATACCGTTCGGCCTGCTACACATGAGACCCCTCCAGTGGTGGCTGAAAACCAAGGGGAATTCCCCCAGAGGGAATTCGTTCCGTATGATCAGGGTAACGCGCAGATGCCTTCTTTCCCCAGTCATATGGAGGAAACCTTGGTTTCTGCCCAGGGGCCAGTGTTTGGAGCGTCCTGTTGCCGGGAATCCGTTTCAACAGACGCCTCCCTCACTGGTTGAGGCGCGGTCATGGACGGCCGCTTGCGAGGGGCCCGTGGGAGGGCCGTCATTCCTCCTGGCACATAAACTGCCTGGAGATGATGGCGGTCTACAAAGCTCTAGGAGCTTTTTCCCGGACCTCCGCGGCCAACATGTCCTGGTACGGACAGACAATACAGCTGTCGTAGCGTACCTCAATCACCAGGGAGGGTTGAGATCGCGCCCTCTGTGCAGATTGGCGCATCTAATTCTCCTGTGGTCCCAAGGGAAACTGTTGTCCATTAGGGCAATGTATGTCCCGGGGGTCCAAAATCAGGGAGCAGACATCCTGTCAAGGCAGGGGCTGAGGCCCGGGGAGTGGCGGCTCCACCCCGAGGTGGTGGAGGCCATGTGCGAGAGGTTCGGCCCAGTGGAAGTGGACCTGTTTGCGTCTCGAGAGACGTCCCACTGTCCACTGTGGTTTTCCCTCACGCATCCAGCCCCGCTGGGGTTGGATGCCATGGTGCAGACGTGGCCGAGGCTGCGTCTGTATGCATTTCCCCCGATCGCTCTGCTCCCGGGAGTCCTGGAGAGGGTTCGTCAACAGGGGGTCAGCCTACTTCTAGTGGCGCCCCGTTGGCCGACCCGAGTTTGGTTCTCAGATATCATAGCTCTGCTGGCAGGTCAACCATGGCAGATTCCTCTGAGGAGGGATCTCCTGTCTCAGGCGGCGGGCACGATATTTCACCCCCGACCGGAGATTTGGAACCTTTGGGTCTGGCCCCTGATGGGGCCAGGTACCTAGAGGCTGGCCTGTCGGCAGGGGTGGTAGAGACCTTACTCAGCTCCAGGGCTCCATCTACCAGGAGACTGTACAGCCTCAAGTGGAATGTCTTTTCCACTTGGTGCGGGGAACGTGAGGTGGACCCAGTTAACTGCCCGGTGGCTTCAGTGCTGGAGTTCCTCCAAGATCGTTTCTCTGCGGGTCTGACCCCGTCCACACTCAAGGTGTACGTGGCTGCCATTGCGGCTTTCCACACACCTCTGGGTGATGGGCCTTTGGGTAGGCACCAGCTGGTTGTACAGTTCCTCCGTGGGGCTCGGAGGATGAGGCCTGTGGCTCAGTCCAGAGTTCCTACTTGGGACTTGGCAGTGGTTCTCGGAGGTTTGGCTGAGGCCCCCTTCGAGCCATTGGAGCTGGCGGAACCAAAACACCTGACCTTTAAAGTAGCTTTTCTCCTCGCTATTACCTCTCTTAGGAGAGTGGGAGATCTCCAGGCCTTGGCGGTAACGCCAACTTGCCTGGAGTTTGCCCCGGGTGGAGTAAAGGCTATTTTACATCCTAGGCCGGGTTACGTACCTAAGGTCCCATCAAGGGTGGTCAGGTCACTGGTTCTACAGGCATTTCATCCTCCGCCTCATGTGACGGCGGAAGAAGGGAGACTTCACCTACTCTGCCCGGTTCGGGCACTTAGAGTTTATTTGGAGAAGTCTGCACAATGGAGGAGATCTCAGCAGCTGTTAGTGTGCTTCGGTTCACCTAAGAAAGGGTTGCCTGCTTCTACTCAGACAATCAGTAATTGGATTGTCCAGGCAATAACCATGGCCTATCGGGTGCGCAGTTTGCCTTCACCCTTGGCCGTGAGGGCTCATTCCACCAGAGGCATGGCCTCTTCAGTGGCCCTCCTTTCTGGGGTCCCCTTGCAGGATATCTGTGAGGCGGCTGGGTGGGCCACCCCACACACTTTTATCAGATTTTACAGCCTAGATCTCCCTGCGACGCCTGGCGCTAGGGTGCTCCAGTCCTAGTTGTGCCCGGTCTCCGGCTTCACACTAGAGCAGGCGCTACCCTCGGTGTGGCCTAGTGGGTACTCATCCCCATTTCGTCGTTCCGACGTAGTGTGAAGTTCCCTCGATAAAGGGAACGGCTCGGGTTATGTATATAACCCTTGTTCCCTGAGAGGGAACGAGCACTGCGTCGCGCTGCCACACCTCGGCACGCCTGGAGCGCATGCTTCAGAGCAAAAAACTGCCGCCATTATGCGCCGGCTCCCCTTTTATACTTCCGGGTATGCCGTCACAATGACGTCATCACGCACGCCAATCGGATTGGTCTAGTTTCTATTCAGACTTCAGAGCCGCTGATGCTTAGGGAGCATCCCCATTTCGTCGTTCCGACGCAGTGCTCGTTCCCTCTCAGGGAACAAGGGTTATATACATAACCCGAGCCGTTTTTTAGTGATTTAACTGTGTTGTAAAAAAATGGTCTGAAAGGTATAGTTCACCCAAAAATGAAAATTATGTCATAATTTATGTCATTTACGCCTTAAGTTGTTCCAAACCTGTATGAGTTTCTTTCTTCTGCTGAACAAAAAAGAAGATATTTGGAAAAATGTTTGTAACCAAGCAGAGAGAGCAACCATTGACTACCATATAATACTATCCTCTTGTGTGTTCAGCAGAAGAAAGAAACTCATACAGGTTTGGAACAACTTAAAGGTGTCATGAACTGGCTTTTTTATATACTGTTGTCTGAGGTCAACTAATGACGTTTGTGTGCTTTTTACATTCAAAAACATCATAACTAATAATAATATAGGCTATATTAGTAATAGGCTATTTTCTACACTGGTTTTGAGGCTTTCTCCAAAACGCTGGGTTTTGATGGGCATGCCGCACTGAAGACTTGGAAGTAAACGGCCACGGCTAGGATTGTATAAGGTTCAGTTCACATGAGGGAGGGGTTATTTAGAAAGCGGCAATCGGAATGATACAAGTACATCTTTACAACAATGAACAAACAATGATTTATTTCTCATCCACCCGCGATTGATTAGACTATTATTTTTGTATTGCATAGCCCGCACGATCGTTCAATATAACTGCGAACTGCACGCACACACATACACATACGTGCGCGCGCCCTTCAAATGTCACGTCAAGAGAGAGAGAATAGCAGAACTAGAAAGGAATATTACAAGATTCATCGGATTCATCAACGGGCTTCCGTTTATGTCGCTTTGTGAGCCCTGGCCCATACATTTCTGAGTCCAGCGTGCTAAAGGTATGCTCTGTTAGACACGTACACATAAGCAAAACGATCTATAACAATGCAATACTAATACAAAAAATACATTTTACTCACATAAGTGTGTTGCACCATTCCTCCTGTCGGGTCCAATATAGTAAAATAGCATTGTGAGATTTGTTTACAAACGATCCCGCGGTGAAATGAAGCGAACACCATTTCTTTCCCTCGTCAGCTGGAACTTCTTTAAAAATAAAGTTTAACCACACATTCCTAATATTAGGATCCGAAGGAAGCTTATTCATTGACTGTTCTTCCACAAACAGGAATAGCACAATATCTTGCTATCTTCCTCGGCATGTTTATCTGTTTCATCAGTCAATGACGTCAAGATGTGAACACAATAGTTTTCTGGGCCTGATGTCTATAAAAGCTTTTCTTTAACTAACAATGAAGTTTTCAGCTTTGAAACGTACAGTATAATCTTATATTACCATGACCGTTTATATATCAAGAGCTCAAGGGAAAATGGATTTCTCAATTCATCACTCCTTTAAGGCTGAGTGAATGGCGACATAATTTTCATTTTTGGGTAAACTATCCCTTTAAGACTGGTCTCGAGTACTACAGCACTAGATATTACTTCATGAAAGTTGCATTGACATATTTGGCTTTTATATTTGTATTGTGTGGTAACCATTTTATAAAAGCAATAATGTACTTAAGGCTAGTGCTGTATCGTGAATAAGTCACAGCTGAAGCAAGACAACAATGCCCTTCAGCCGTGACTTATTAATGATACAGCACAGCCTCTCATACCTTATTGCTTACGTAAATTGCTTTTTTGTCAATCGTAATAGTTTTTCCTTGTGCTTGTTGAATAATTTTTTTATATGACTACAATTTTTTATTCATAAAATTCATTATTTATTATGAAGTCATTATTAAACCATGTGCCATTTGGACAGGTCAGTACACGTCATTTGTGAATCTCTGCAGAGAACCATTCACCATTGAACCGTCACCATTTAGCAAGACACCGCCACATTTCCTCTATAGGCATCTTCCTCATGTGAAGTGGTTAAAAGTGTCAGCTAAATGACAAATTATTAAATAATAAAACATCGGAATTCGCCCATGTTTGGTTTTGAGTGAAACATGCATTAGAAACTATGTAAGGGTAGAGGTCAACAAAAAAACACCATGCTTCACGTTGACTGAACTGTTTTAGCTTGTTAATTACATTTTGTTGCCCGTTTTACGGATGTGTCTATCGTTCTGAAACTAGCCAACCCAGCGTGATGGAGTGTTTTATGCAAATTTAAACACTCTTAAACCATCTCCTTCTTTAGAAAGTGTGTGTTTTTGTGTGTTTTCATTTTGTGCTCCTTTGCCAGGAGATTAATGAGAGACGTGATGAATTCAGAGAGAGAGAGAGAGAGAGAGAGAGAGAGAGAGAGAGAGAGAGAGAGAGAGAGAGAGAGAGAGAGAGAGAGAGAGAGAGAGAGAGAGAGAGAGTCCCGCACGGTCTAGGAGAGTAATGTTCATTAAAAGCGAAGGAGTGAGACAGAAGATAAAAATGAAAAGAGCATGTCTTCACGCCACCCCGCCTACATTTGATGAATAAGAAAATATGCAGTCATCAGAGGATTTAAGAATCAAATGAAATATCAATTTAAAGCTTGTTACACTGAATGCCCCTTAGGTGTGTTCAGGCTTTCTCGGTTCCTGTCTGCATTAAAGTTTACCTTATGAAAAAGAGACCAGCAGACCAATGGGGACGGCACATTAGTGGGTTTGTTCATCTCATCATTTGACTTACCGTGATGTTGGCTACAAAAGTGCTTGATGTCGAACTGCAAATTATTGAACACTTAAAGGGGGGGTGAAACACTCAGTTTCAGTCAATCTCATGTCAATCTTGAGTACCTATAGAGTAGTATAGCATCCTTCATATCTCCAAAAAGTCTTTAGTTTTATTATATTTATAAAAGAAATATAGGCTGTACCGAGTCTTTCCGGAAAAAACCGAGCGCCTGGAGGCGTATCGTGTGGGCGGAGCTAAAGAATGATGAGTGCACACAAAGCGGTGACGTCCTCAAGCGTGGAGAAACCCATGGCTATCGATCTCAGCTAATACAGATATGATCCAGATGATCAGATTCGGAGGCTGAAATTAATTGAACAGGAGAAACAGGAACAGCAGGACGTCCGTCTCTGCACTGTAAAAAAAAATTCCGTCAAAAAACGGAGAATGTACTGGCAGAAAATTACCGGTACATTTTCCGTAATAGTTACGGACATTTCCTTCAACTCTAAAACGGAAAATTTCCGTAGATTTACAGTACAGCTACTGTACTTTTACAGACATTTCTGTCAGTTAAAAAAACGGAAAATTCTGTAGATTTACAGGACAATCTCCATAACATTTACATACACTTCCGTTAATAATTAAAATTTTGAAAACTGAAATTTTGTACTGGTTTTGTATATAAAATCACTATAAATTGGCCAAAATACTTTAAAATGGCATCCATTATTAGCAATGCAGTTTTTTGATTCATTAAACATGGTCAAATAAATGCCGCACAAACCTAAATACAGACACCAAACATGGTTTATTTTTATCTTTGTTAAACATTATTAAATGCATTGAATATATTTAGTTGTACAAATGATATGAATCTTAACCTGAAATAAAAAATACACTTGACAGCAAGACAACCATAAACATGCAAATGTGTACAAGTGTTGCACTGTCAAAATGTTACACTTAATAACACTTCAAAGATTTGATACATTTTAAACAAATGGGTGGGTGGGGAGGAAGATTTGTTTTGCACTTTCAGTTTTTCTCAATTGTTTACACACAAATTCTGGTACTTGAGACACAATGACCACAACATGTAACTCATTCACCAACCCCCTGAACCAATTCTGCTAAACTACAAGCACAGTTCCTGCATTACACTCAAATTGCAAAAGGGGGATGCAGCATAGGTATTTTAATTATTATTATTTATTTATTTACTGTAACTAATTCTTCTGTTGTTTTGTATGTAGTGTATGTGCAACTTTGTGTTGGTTGGGAATGGGATGTAAACTGTGTACATTGTTTTTAAAGGAAAAATCAAATACAATTGTACCGTTTATTTGTGTGTTCTGAGTATAAAAACAATATTCTCACATATTTTACAACACACTTATGTTTGTACTGTCTGTAGTAAGTGTAACACTGAACCAAAAAAAGGCCTAAGTCATTATGATGAATGGAGAAGTGTTTTACATTCATCATAGTGTTTTACATTGGGCAGATCAGTGTTCAGCTGGTTCTTATAAATGTCTATACATATGATGGTTTGTGTGTGTCATTTGAAAACAAAATCCCATTTTGAGAAGAAATAACATTGTTTTGAATGTAAAGTTTCATTTTGCAGGAGAATTGATGGGTTTTGCCCATTGTGTTTTTTTGGATTTGTGTGTAGAGTTTTGAGAATATCCCTTACGAAAGGAAAATATATTTACCAATATATTACTTGAAATATATTATATATTGTAAATACATGGAATAATGTATTGATGGTATTATACAATATATTATATATTCCTGTAATATATTGCAAAATATACAAATGATTGCCGCTTTCATATATTGCTATATGTTAGAGAATATAAATATTAAATCCCATATACGTGAATATATTGTTAAATGTATTACATGATACTTTCCAATATACTGCAATATATTTTTGTTTCGTTAGGGATGAGGCATGCTTTCAGAAAATGTGTGTAAACAATTGAGAAAAACTGTAAAAGCGAGACTCAATAGTAGTGCTGTAGTCCATAAGTAAACTAGTGGAGGATCAAACAAAGTCAAAAAAATTAAAAATAAAAAAAATAAAAAAGCAGCCCAGCAGCTTTTAAGTGTGGTGCTGCACTGTCAAAACAGAAAAAAAGTAAAATATTTGAGGACCAACGGACAAAGTCAAAAACAAATTTAAACATAAAAAAAAGCAAAAACATGGATGCAGCTTTTAAATTCAGTGCTTGAAGTTGTTTTGCTTTAAACAGCAAAATACAATTTAAAAAAAGAACATGTATATAGCAGATTTGCACTGTAAAAAAGCGAAACTTTACTTTATAAGGATATTGTCATTACCCATTACTCAAAACTTATTTTAAATGAATTAAAAAAAAAAAAAAAAAAAACCTGGAATACAAAAATAGAGGCAGCTTTTTAATCTATACAATTCATTTAACAATGTAGAAAAACACTAATAAGCATTTAAAAAGTGCTTATATTGTAGAATACGTTTTATTTTTTTTTATTTTTTTGCTTTAGTTCACCCAAAAATTATGTCAATAATTACTTATCCTCATGTCGTTCAACACCGCAAGACCTTTGTTCCTCTTTACACACAGATGAAGATATTTGTGTTGAAGTCCGATGGCTCAGACAGGCCTTCATTGACACCAATGTCATTTCCTCTCTCAAGACCCATAAAGGCACTAAAGACGTCGTTACAAAGCCCATCTCACTACAGTGGCTCTACAATCATTTTATGAAGAGACCAGAATAGTTTGTGGGCAAAAATTAAGTAACAACTTGCATGGTGATGGGCAGATTTCAAAACAAAAAGATTCGAACAGTTATGAATCAGTGAATCGATTCATGATTCGATACGCTGATTCATAACGTTTGAAACTTTCTTTTGAA
Organism: Pseudorasbora parva; assembly: GCF_024679245.1. NCBI lineage: Eukaryota > Metazoa > Chordata > Actinopteri > Cypriniformes > Gobionidae > Pseudorasbora > Pseudorasbora parva. Next base: position 46,175,097 of record NC_090175.1, read on the forward strand.
ATCGGCCCATCACCATACAAGTCGTTATTTAGTTGTTGTTTTTTTGTTCACAAAAACTACTCATCGCATCATAAAATGATTGTAGAGCCGCTGTAGTGAGATGGGCTTTGTAATGACGTCTTTAGTGCCTTTATGGGTCTTGAGAGAGGAAATGACATTGGTGTCAATGAAGGCCTTTCTGAGCCATCGGATTTCAACGCGAATACCTTCATCTGTGTTCTGAAGATCTTACTGAAGGTCTTACTGGTGTCGAACGATATTAGGGCAAGTAATTAATGACAGAATTTTCATTTTTGGGTCAACTAACCCTTTAAGAGCAAAAGACAAATATAACAATGTAGGATACTGACACCAAAGATTGGTAAGAAAGTAAAAATTCAAAACAAGCGAAATTTAGAGATTTACAACCATTAAAAAATAAATAAAAAAACAACTACACCACCATAGCACCAACCCATCAATATCATTAACAACTGCTAGACGTCTTTAAAATGTTCTAGTGTTTGTGGCAATTTTCCTTAAAAGGAATTAAGTGGTACGCAGGGCTCCATGTATCTGTGTGTGATCATTACCTCTTTCCATGTGCCTATTTCAAGGAATTACTACTCAGTTTAAGTTCCATATTGAGCTTGGAAAAAAAGCTAAAATTGTCCATGGATTTTCAAGTTTTTCGATTTATACAGGAACCTCAGAAATCTTGGAGGAATGTGTTGATGTTGTTTCGATCCCTTCATCTCAGCCTCTGATCCTTGTTCAGGGTTTATTCCCAGGAAAACTCTTAAAGAAAGGAACACACATTTTTTTTTTAGCTACACAAGTAATGAAATAAATGAAACTGAAACTGAGTAACATGCAGACTATGTTGAAAATACTTATTTAATCAGGGCTTGACAGAGATCTGGGATAAGTAAAAAAAATGTGAAGGACTATTGAAGGACAAGTTTCCTGTTTAACTTCAATACCGATATAAATAAAGCACGCAAATTATTTAGATTATTACATACAGTGTTAACAGCAAAAATTGTGCGGTTCTAATTTTGCAGTGTAAATTTAATTTAATTTGCATCAGCCCTATAGTGTCATATAACCAAAATTATTTAATAAAATTTGACATGAAAAATTATGCATAAATTTAATGATGTTAGTAGGGCTGCGGTTATCGATTCTTTTTGTAATCAATTAATCTAGCACTTAATCGATCGATTAATCGGATAATTACTTTTTCTTTTTTAAAGAGCAATGCTAAATATAAGAGAAAATAAGACAGATATATTAAAATTAACATCAAATTTGTAAGTTTTATTGCTAAAGTTGCATAATAACTGTGAAACTAAATTTTAATGCGTACAATTGCCGTATTATATTATATAAAAATCGGTTTCAAATCACTTAAAAAAAGTAAACATCAATCTAAAACTAAACCTACAACCAATAAACCAAACCATAATAATAATATAAATAACAATAATTCCTAAACATTATATTGTGCAACTTAACTTTCATGTTTCAGCTTCAGCTCAGGCTTGACATAACCCTTTACTGTCTTTTGAAAGCTTTGTGGCTTTTGTAAGAAGTAAAAAATATTGGACAGGCTAACTTGAAATGAACAAGTGATGCGCATATCAGCTCTAACATCACCGAATCAGCTGTTAAAAACAAACCATAGCCTACACCTGCAACCGATCGTCTCAACTTCAAATCCTCCATGATAAGCGTGATGTTATCGCCACATATTAACTACACTGAAGTAGTTTGCTTTAAAAAAAAATAATAAAAAAAAACTTATTTGGTGAAATTACATTTCTTAACCTAAGCCAGGGTTGACAATAATGGGAGGAGTAGGCTAACTGCTGGAGCGCAAGCAAACGCGAGAGATGTGTTTGTATTAATTTTAGATAAAGTACATCACACAGGCTACAAACCTACATTTTGAGCTAATCATTCATCATTGTAACACAGCTTGTTTTATCAAGTTAGTAGCTATAAATATGATTAAAGTGTGATATTTAAATTACACAAATCAATGAAAGCACGAGCACTGCAGCTACGTGTGCGTGTGAGACGCGTAGCGCTCATGCTCTCAAAGCTGCTTGCTTTCATTGATTTGGTCATTTAAATTTCACACTTTAATCATATTTCTATTACTACTAACGTAATAAAACAAGCTGTGTAACAATTATGAATGATTAGCACAAAATGTGGATATGTAGGCCTGTGTGTGATGTATTTTATCAGAATTAAATACAAACACATCTCTCGCTTTTGCTCACATTGCAGTGGTTACTCCTCTGTGATGTATTGTCAACCCTATTTTAGGTTATTTAAGAAACGTAATTTCACTGAAGAAGACTTTTTTTAAAGCAACCTACTTCAGTGCAGCTTATATGACGATAACATTGCGCTTAAACTGAGGATTTGAAGTTGTGACGATCGGGTGCGGGTTTAGGCTATGGTTTGTTTTTAACAGCTGATCCAGTGACATTAGAGCTGATCCGAGCATCTATACACTTGTTCTTATTTCAAGTTTTCTTCCTGTCCAGTGTCCAATATTTTTTGCATCTTACAAAAGCCACAAATCCTTCAGAAGACAGTAAAGGCTTATGTCATGCCTAAACTGAAGCTAAATACATAAATGCATTGTTTAGGCATTATTGTTATTTATATTACTATTATTTTGGTTTATCGTTGTAGGTTTAGTTTTAGATTGAACTATTTTTACCTTTTTAAAGTAATTTGAAAAAGATTTTTATATAATATAATACGGCAATTGAATGGATTAAATTTTTTTAGTTTCACAGTAATGTATGCAATTTCAGGAATAAAATGTATTTTTTTCTAAAAAGAAAACAACTAATTTGTTTATTTTATAGGCTTAGTTAATCAAAAATGAAATTGATGTCATTAATGACTCACCCTAATGTCGCTCCACACCCGTAAAACCTCCGTTCATCTTCGGAACACAGTTTAAGATATTTTATATTTAGTCCCAGAGCATAATGCAGTCTATGCACACTATACTGTCCATGTCCAAAAAGGTAATAAAAACATCATCAAAGTAGTCCATATGAGACATCAGTGGGTTAATTAGAATCTCTTGAAGCATCGAAAATACATTTTGGTCAAAAAATAACAAAAACTAAGATTTTATTCAGTATCAGTCTTCTCTTCTGCATTTGTTTTTTAAACCTCAAATAAAGATTCAAACGGCCATGAATCAGTGAATCGATCAATGATTTGGATCGCCAATGTCACGTGATTTCAGCAGTTTGGCACGTGATCCAACAAATGCAGAAGAGAAGACTGATGCTGAATAAAATTTTAGTTTTTGTTATTTTTGGACCAAAAAAACATTTCTGGACATGGACAGTATAGTGTGCATACACTTGCATACGCTCTCGTACTAAATATAAAATATCTTAAACTGTGTCTGAAGATGAATGGAGGTCTTACAGGTGTGGAACGACATTAGGGTGAGGAGTCAATAACATCAATTTCATTTTTGGGTCCTAAATATATAAGTCTTATTTTCTTATATTTAGTATTGCTCTTTATTTAAAAAAAAAAAAGTAATTATTATCTGATTACTCGATTAACCGATGGAATAATCGGTAGAATACTCGATTACTAAAAGAATCGATAGCTACAGCCCTAATGAAGACGTAAGTTTAAACTAACAAAACACTGATAAGAATATAGGAGGTGACAGGAAGACGCCATATAGCAAATGTACTTGTCACTGTTTAAACCCACTCCCCATCACTCAATAAAATAATAATATTAACAAAATTAAACATTTAAAAATTAAATTAAACAGCAAGATTAAATAATAATTTTCAGTTTATAAAAATAGCAATAAAACAACATGCTCTTATTGTCAACATGATCTTAAGTAATTTCACATGCAATGTGTTGCTTACCTTTGGATGAATTCCAGGGAGTGTGCCATCTCTTTTGGGTATTTGATGTAAACATAAAACAAAGAGAAAGTGAAGCTCAGGGCCATGATGGGGGAGGTGATGTGATCATTAATAATTTCCTGATCCACAGCAATCTTGAATTGTCCATCACCTTACACAAACAGCATACAGGTATAACAACAAGAAAAGTATTATAACGTTACATGCACACACATCCAATAGACCAGACATTTAACAGACCCTTTAAGACCTAATACAGGGACGCGTCGTCTCTCGACTGTATAAAGTTCTGAAAAAGCATACAGATGTCTGCTTGGATAGCCTACTCATCAAGATGGACATGTTGACATACTTTTTGTGTGAGTTTGTCCGTTGGCGTAAGACTTGAAAGATAACTCAATATTTGCTAACTGTGCGCGCTTTCAGATGAGAGCAAAACCAAATGTGTTTACAAGAATACTTGCCGAGAGGGGTATTTTGACTTACATAATGCATACCGTATAACTTATGTGTCCATTCAAGTGCACTGAGGACGCGAGCTGTCGGAAACGCACCCCTCTCCCTCGGTGTGCGCGCGCGAGCCCTGTATGTAACGTTAACGTTTTGTATGTGAGTCTGTGCGCACAAATAACAGTGGGGCGTGTGATAGCCTAACGTTACTGAATTAATCCTCTTTTAGCATTGGAATAGTTTTATATCTATTTAATGTGTAAACAAGTTTTGAACTACTCAAGAGAGACACACGCCCTTTTACATCTTCATATTGTAGCACCTAACTTCGTTTAAAATGTAATGTTAGTAAAGCTAACAACTGTAAACCACATGCTCACTCCGGTGAAATACATTTCAATACACTACATAACGTTTAAACGACACCAACAACAAATATAAGTTGATAATTCAATAAATAAAACAGTACATTGAGAGCATCTTCACAAATATCAGCTAAATTTGAGAATGAACAAGTCGGTTAACACGAAGGGTCCGACAGACGAGTCAGATAGCACCTAAAATACAAAAATAACGCTTTAAAACAGGTTGTGACAAATGTATGAAAAAGAACAGAAACAAAATACAATTCTTAATGTTTACCACAGAAGCGGGAGGTTTATCCTACTCCAAAATCTGACTGAAACTTGATGGTGATCCGTGCATGTAATGGCGATTAGTGTATGTAAAAAAATTTGTTTCTCATGCGTTTCCCGCCGACTGAGGTTCTTGCTCCCACAATGCAATGCGCAATTAAAAATACGGAAAAACACCTGTAAAACACAAATACGGAAAATTCCTTCAAGATAATACAGTATATTATACTGTATTTTTACGGACATTTTTTACAGTGTGTGGTATGTACTGTATTTAGTGGCCTGTCAACATTTGTGTGTGTTTACTCGCAGTTTATGAGGACATGATTCGGTTTATGGACTATTGTATGCGACTAAACCTTAGCAGTAGAAAGCAAAACGGTTTTGCACGCCAGACTAGTGTAACGTTATACATAGAACAGCAATGGAGTAACGTTAACCTTTAGCAATCAAGGTTTAAATTTCATCATTTCAGGCATTCTCTGGAATTTGATCGCATGACCTTGACATTGCTGTTTGAGCGACATAAAGAAGAAAATCAGTTGCAAATAAAAAACTTTTAGACATCTCTGCACATATAAAGTTTATTTAAAGTGGTCAGCTCTGACCTGCTTGAGCTTGATCAAGATGGCCCAACAGCAAACCAGATCCTTTATCCATCTAGACTAGTCCAACATTGGCCAAGATTTACCAATTATTGGCCATCTTGGACCAGCTAGAAATCACGTAAAACCAGTTACATACTTAGGCTGGTCTTAGTTGGATTTAGTGTATATATATATATATATATATATATATATATATATATATATATATATATATATATATATATATATATATATATATATATATATACATATATATATATATATATATATATATATATATATATATATATATATATATATATATATATATATATATATATATATATATAGTTGTTTGTTTGTGTGTAAATTGAGTCTGTACAGCATTAACTTGGTTAACTTTTCCAGAAATCTCTTCTAAGTTTTTGAAGAGCGTACCACCCATTTTTAATGAGTATCATAGCACAGACATTTGTGTGTGTGTGTGTGTGTGTGTGTGTGTGTGTGTGTGTGTGTGTGTGTGTGTGTGCGTGTGTGTGTGTGTGTGTGTGTGTGTGTGTGTGTGTGTGTGTGTGTGTGTGTGTGTGTGTGTGTGTGTGTGTGTGTGTGTGTGTGTGTGTGTGTGTGTGTGTGTGTGTGTGTGTGTGTGTGTGTGTGTTGCCTCTGTCTGTGAAATAGAGGCAAGTTGAAAGGGATGATAAAAGAGGGGGCGAACACAGCAAAGACATCATGTCGGTCTGTGATGTTGCCAGTGATCCCAATGACACACTCCCATACATGGAAACATCATGTCATAGATGCATTCACATGCAAGAAATATGAAAATTGCATACATACTCCTTCACCATTTCTGTATCAAAAGGCACATGCACGCTCCCAACTGCACGTCCCAAATTTCAGGCAGTGAGGTGTTATCATTTTTGGGGTTGTTGCAGGCAGCCAGTTGCCATGCTACTGATGAAAGGCTTAGGTATCATCAGGGCTGTGTGTTACTGTGATGTCTGCCTCCAGTTTGAGCCTGTTTGAGCCGGAATGGCCCTGATTACAGCACATAACAGTCTCTCTGAGGAAATTGGAACACGGGAGAATTCTGACCTCAGTCTCTGCCCTAATTTAGAGCTCTTGTGGATGCTAAACAACAGGAAAACCACAGGTGTACAGACCTTTAGTTATTTTAGAAACAAACACGTACATTATAGAAGCCTGTTTCTGCTGCAAATTTAAGTTGCGTGAGGTAAAGAGGCAATTAAATCTCATAGTTGCAATGTTATTCCTGGTAAAGTAACAATTGTGAGAATTACGAAATATAAAGTCACGTGTACATAAAAATAATATCGGTAATTGCAACTTGGATATATTACAGCTCAAAGTTCAACAGCATTATATGTTTTGTCCAAAAAGAATGCACAGATACAATCTAACCTAATATAAATGGCCAATTCTGAAAAATTCACATTAATTAACCATAATTTGCTTTCATGAGAGTCACATATTATATAAAAAATTGTAATTGTGAAATATAAAGCTATATTCATTACAAATAGTGACAATTGTGAGAAATAAGGTTGCAAATGTAAAATATAGTTGCTGACATGAGCAAGTTGTAATTGTGGTTCAAATGACTTTGTAGGTTGTAATTAGTGATGCATTTTATGATATTCAGAGTAAAAAAAGACAAATGATTTTGTTTCAGACACACGCTAATGTTGTGATTAGTAATTCATTGGTTCTTTATAATTTGTCATAGTTATTAATGAGGCTAATCTCATTCAGTAATTATTGATGACCTAATAAGGAACTGTCTCAGTCCTAAATTTGCTATTAGCTACTGATTGGTTAAAGGCAGGAAAGGCTTTTTATTCCAGAATCATTTTTTGTTATGCTGGTTGAAAGTCTCTTCACATCCTGATAGCAACCACTAAATTAAAGGGTTAGTTCACCCAAAAATAAAAATTCAGTCATTAATTACTCACCCTGTGTCGTTCCAAACCCATTAGACCTTCGTTCATCTTCAGAACACAAATGAAGATATTTTTGCTGAAATCCGAGTGCTCTCTGACCCCTCCGTGGACAGCTATTTATGGACAGCTTTTCTACTTTCAATGCCCAGAAAGGTAGTAAAGACATTATTATAATAGTCCATGTGACTCATGCTTAATTTAATGAGTGATAATTTTTGTGTGCAAAAAAACAAAAACAATAATATTGACTTTATTAAAGAATTTCTTCTTGTCTGTGTCAGTCTTCTACACAATTTCAGTTGGTCAGCTCCTGTATCAGCATCACATGCATCATGGTGCTCATGTGAACAGCTTCGGCCAATGGCAAGCCGGCGTGCTGACGTAGCTCTGACGTAACTCGGAAACGCTGCACTGTATTTACTACATCAAATGCATATGAGACTGACACAGATGTGAAGAAATCGTTGAATAAAGTCGCTATTTTGTTTGCTTTTTTGCACACAAAAAGTATTCTCGTTACTTCATGAAATTCAGGTTGAACCACTGGAGTCACATGGACTATTTTCTCGGTTTCTTTACTACCTTTCTGGGCCTTGAAAGTGTTAGTTAAATAGCTGTCCATGGAGGGGTCAGAGAGCTCTCGGACAAGTGTCCTGCTGTTTTCTGTTGCAAACATGTCTTTCTATGCATGTTTGCTGATCTTTGGTCTGCTAATATATTTGCCCTCTTGGAAGGAAGTGACATCATTCACCCTGTAGTAGGGCAGGAAATCTGGGCTGACTGGTGGCTGATAGCTGATTATACAGGTCCTGTATAATGAGATCTGCTGAGAAATTGTTGATATTGCACATCTACAACTCACAATCTCCTGCACACATAGATCAGGGCTGCCTGGATCAATACTGATATTTCATGTCTGAGGTCATTTATCCATCAACAGTGATCTAAGGAAAGTCACGCACGATAACTGGTCACAGCGGGGAGTTTGACCAAATAGGAAGACCTCTCGTTTATCGGTGAATGTGGAGTGCTTTTCGATGTTTCTCTCTGTTTGTCTCAAGTGAAAACACAACTTTACACACACATGAGGCTGTGTGAGAGCAAAAACAGTTAAAATAAAGTCAAATAGTCAATTTGGTATTTTCACACTCGGCTGACCATGACTGTTTCGTTTGGGAGTTGCTGGAGTTGCTCTCTCTCTCTCTCTCTCTCTCTCTCTCTCTCTCTCTCTCTCTCTCTCTCTCTCTCTCTCTCTCTCTCTCTCTCTCTCTCTCTCTCTCTCTCTCTCTCTCTTTCTCTCTCTGGGCAACACTGGCATTTCCATTAAGACGGGAGGACAGCAAAAGCAATTTAATCTGACACATAACAAATAGGGTGGCACCATGTGTTGCATACAAAAAATGGGCCTATTCACATAATTGGTGATTTCGAGAACAAGCTAATATATATTTATAGGCAAATATACATTGATTAAAAGCTACTGTATTAAAGTTGTTGTTTTTGTTTTTAGACAAGAGCAGTGAGTGATTTTCTCTTTGTCTTTTGTTGTTTTATTAACATCATTTTAGAGGTGAACTGTTCCTTTAAGGACAAGTGTTCATGACTTGCCCGCATCTCATATCCAGACACACGCAGATTTACTTTAACTTTAGACATAACCGACTGTGTTTATGTTAACCTTGTGTGTATTTGACAGTATTAGCGCAGTAAGACTACTTAGTCCAGTAATAACGTGTGTTTGACAGGCTTTTAGTGTGCGCACTCACCATGTAAAGCGAAGGAAATGTTTAACCGGCAAGGCTTTAAAACGCATCCAAGTAATGTACTTCCGTGACTGTGAGTAACTATGTTCCATGAGTATAACCTCTGACACCAGCATTTTAAGCGTGGCTAAACACCCCCCAACTAGTGCATATAATTAGATATTTGCTCATATCAACTATATATAAATTAAATGCAAAACCGGGGAAAAAAACTAGTTCAATACAAGTGCGTATTGAACCATGAATACCGTAACAAACAGTTAAATATTATATTGAGAATTGTGCCATCCCTAGTTTGGATGTTCTTGTTTTATGAATCGCATGAAATATACAATTCTTATGAAAACATTCCCTTTTATTACGTCTTTTTACATAAAATATTGTCCCAAAAACACATTACTATGCAAAATAAATATAGTGTATGCATTGCATAGAATGGGAATGGCATTTATGGCCAAGTTTACCATAAATTATGATAAATTATGATTGTGCAGTGCACAAAATTAAGATTCGTGAGATGGGTTCAAGTCATTGTCAATATGATGATGGTAAGTTTAGTAATGTTGTACATCCACTTATTATTAGTGTGGCATTTTAGCATGCAAATGAAGGGGAAAACTTTAAAATATCAGCCCTAAAAATCGGCCATCGGCTGACCCTGACCTCTAAACATCGGCATCGGCTATATCAAAAAACCCACACCGGTGGATCTCTAATGATGACATCACAGAATTTACGCTTCGCATAGCATCGCCATGCCCAGCATGCATGCTTTGAAGTGCAGTGTAAAGTTTAGCATTTACACCTACCCTAGAGAGAACAAGACACAGAAGACAGAGGGAAAGAGTGATCAGGAGAGATTTAACCCTTTGACATGGATGATCAAACCAGTGTGATCACTCTAGGAGAGTCCCTGAGGCAAATGATCAAACCACCGTGATTTGAAAGTTCTGTGCGTGATGTAATCGAACTGCAAAATTCAAATCTTCGTTCGTGCTTCTGCTGACCCTTGTCATGTATATGCATGAAAGTCTTTTCAGCTGCACAATATCTTTATTTTTATATTGCTAACATCCAAATAGTTTACAGGAGTAAAATATTTCATTAAAAGTATTGACAAAACAAAATAAGCTAAAAGTATTTTGAGGTTTCAATAATGAAAGTATTAGAAAATATTAAAAATAATGTAATGTCTATTAAAATAAGAACCAAAATATCAGCTACTTCCTAATCTTGCAAAGAAAATGTAATCAATATTTAAAAATTTAAAAATTTAAAAATTATTTATTTTTATTTATTTTTTATTTTGAATAACAAATTAATTTTTAAATAAACATTTTTAAAAAGTAACCTCAAATTCGAATTATATTATATCTCTTATTTTATGTTGCAGGACAATTTGATCCATACAATTTGATCCACTGATGACAGAATTACATTTTTTGGTTGAACTATCCCTTTAACCAGTATCTCCAACTAAAAAATCTAAGATCAAATTGTCCTGCAACATACATATAAAAATTATATGATAAATAAGTATGGCAGGGCAAGGTATGGCAATATATGTTTTTATGTTAATTTAACTCATCAAAATAAGTTATGCAATTTTCAACCTTTTTTATGTTATAAAAGATTCATCTATTTTTTTTTAAGTCTGTTTAATGTAATTTAAGTTGAAATTACTTAAATATGCTCTATGTAAGTTTTTGACTATACTAAAGCATAAAAATACCATAATATGTTTGCAGATATTTGCTGAGTTCACATACTCGACACAAAACAATACAGCCAGTTATTGTACTTTGAAATGTGTGTTCTGTGTTGGTTTGGTCTGTGCGATAACACACGTTGCCAGTTTACCCAATAGTATTTCGCCACCACAGGTTGCCAGTTGGCGGAACACACAGCGTATTGCTGCCATGGAAGCCAGCAAAACAAACAAATCCTAAGCTTCAGCACCCATCAAAAACTGCATTAAAACGCAGAAAAAACAACTCATCAGCTTATAGTGTGTAAGTCTCCTCGCCTTCCATTGTAAATTCCTGTCACGTGTCCTCAAATAGGCACCCTTGTGTGAGCGACGATTTTGAGGGGGCGGGGCAAACAATATTTAGAATTTGTACTACAGTACCCATTTCAACCACTAGCTGTCATTCTTATGTCTGTTGACTGACTGTTGTCAGCTTTGGTCTGGTTTTTACATTCAGAAACATCATTGTTTGATGTTTTTGAATAGGATTGGATAAGATTTGTATATTGAAAGCAGACGGAATAATTCTCTTATGGGGCCCAGTCTCAAAACGAGTTTATCAAGCAAACACAATAATTTATCTCTCATCCACCCATGATTGATTTATTTTTTATTACTTGGGCTGCCCGATAGATAGCCTGACAAGCCAGACCCACATCAAGATGTTTGGTCTGGAAACTCACCATTGACAGGGCTCAATCCGAGGGGCGGGATAAACGGTTGTCTTTTAAACTCCCTCTGCACGCCGTGCACGCAATTGGATATCACTACAACCAACCAGAGCAATGAAGGTGAAGCAGAGCTCATTTATAGATTAAACTTTCACGGTATCCAGTCGGATACAACTTAGAACACATCTTCCCTTTTTAAGAATGACTTCAGTGCCGTTCTTTGTTATTTTCTCAGAGAAAACCTTAACTCCAAGTCTTCCAGAGTCACGGTCAAAGCTGATTCGAAAGACCGCCATTTTCCAGTTACTGTGTTTACTATAAGCACACGCACGCGCAACTCGGCTGTCATTATTTTAAGCCCCGCCCACCGTCATTATATTAAGCCCTGCCCACCGACTCTATACACGATGTGATTGGCCTGACCAGAGTTTGGCGTTTACAGCTCAGAAGGGTATTGCGAGTTGCTATATGACACTCGCGGCAAATTAGATTTACTGCCGCTAGGGTGCGTCTAGATTTCTAAATTACCCGATCGGTGGATATAAGCGCAAACCACACACGGTGTGCGCACTCTTCAAACACAATGAAGATTAAGAAAGGAATGTTATTTCACTATTTAAGATTCACCGGCCTGCCGACAGGCTTACACGTTTTGGTAGCCCGTCTGGAAAACACATAGCCCTGGGACGTTGGTGCTTTGCGAGCCCTGGGAGTCTGAACACGAATCGCAATTAACCAACAAATAAGGGATTCTCCAGCCTGTGACAGCGTGCTAAGATATGTTCTGTTAGACACGTACACGATCTTTAAGATCTGTAACAATGCAATACTAACACATATAAAAACATATTTTACTCACATAAGTGTCCTGCACCATTCCTGTCAGACCCAATATAGAAGGCACAGCATTGTGTTTTAAT
>NC_090175.1:46192750-46303617 GCF_024679245.1 Pseudorasbora parva
CCTTATGGTCTCCAGAGGATTTGCTTTGGAAGAATCGTTCTTTCTGTTTTCTGAATCTGTCCTTCTGTCCCTTTTGCTCTCTCTTAGGTGAAGCATGTGTGTGTCTGTGTGTGTGTGTGTCTGGAGGGATCCGTCATGTGGACAGGCAGAAACTATAAAGCTAAGACCTGCAGCCATTTCAGGTGCTCGGAAGAAAGGACCGTGGCCGTCCGGCCTGGGGAATTCTGTCAGGAGAATTGGGAATACTGGCACTTTGGAATATCTCAAGCTCCTTCAAGGTTATCTTGGAAAGCTTGCATGGAGGATTAGAGAAAATGAAGCTGGCTGGCAAAGCCAAGTTCATTATCTGCTGGTTTTAGTGCAAATGGGTCAGTTCCTATGGCTTTGACGACTTAAAACATATTCATATATTTAGTAGCCATTAGTGGTTCTATCCAAACAGATGATTATTTGTAGTGTAATTTACAGTAAAAGACATTACAAACATTCAGGGAAGTCAGTGGAATTGCAGAGCTCTGTTAATTTAGTCCTCTATGTGATTCGAGGTCAGTTTAATATGTCTTACTTTAGCCATGAGAGTAATTTCAGATTTGAAGGAAATGATCCTCACCCTGAAATAAGAGTCATTCAATCATTCAGTCCTTTAAAAAGGCTTACCTACTTCCTCGGCCAATCACAGCCTCCGATGAGGTGCAGGTCAGGAAGGTGGCGGTCGCTAATGCCGCCTGCTCCACTGAGATAAATCCTTCAGCAACTTATAAATTATGAACTCTGGAAGGGCGTCTCTACATCTGAGTGTGTTTTATACGACATTTTCCTGCTGACTTTTTGGTCAAAATTAGTCAAAGTATCAAATTGAGCATGCTCGTTTGTTTGTATCGAGGAAAATGTTACTGTTGCAAAATGGCACCATTTTAAGTGCGAACGCACATTAAAGTTCCTTTTATTCATGATCACATACACATTAATTTCAGTTAAAATGCAATAGCTCTATGGTGCTGATATCTGAAATTATATATTTCCCATCTGGCTGCGATAGGGTGTGTACGCGCGTGTTTCTTTGAAAACAGAGATGGCTGCGTTTAAAGAAGTTCAGGGTTCAGCTTTTTTAGAAGAGTGGCTAGACTGCCAATTACTCTGACTTTGTTTCCGTAGAAACGCTCAATTATGGGTAATATGCTAATAAGCAGCAAGCAGGCAGCCTCCTGTGTGAGCTGCTTTGAGTTTGTTCTTTTAATCTCCCTCTATTTCAACAGAATCAAACACTGCAAATCGACTTAAAGGATCTGTGCTAAACACAGTCGTGAAACTGTAACAGTGCATGGAGCAAACACTTCAAGTGTTGTTGAGCAGGTGCAACAGTCAAAAAATAAACTATATATGTGTGTGTGTGTGTGTGTGTGTGTGTGTGTGTGTGCGTGCGTGCGTGCGTGCGTGTGTGTGTGTGTGTGTGTGTGTGTGTGTGTGTGTGTGTGTGTGTGTGTGTGTGTGTGTGTGTGTGTGTGTGTGTGTGTGTGTGTGTGTGTGTATGTGTGTGTGTGTGTGTGTGTGTGAATTATTTAAAGTGTGACTTACTTACTTTAGGAAATTTGTGTGATCATTATGTAAACATATGGACACTTTTTTGCAAGGAGACTGCATTGATCTCACATATTTCTCTTTTGCCGTTTTTAGAAGAGATCCTAACAATGGCTTTAACTCTGATTTGCTGATATGCCAAAGTCTGTAATCAAATTTTTAATTTCATTATGAACTCAAACACTTTGCCTCTAATTCTTCCAAGATCAAATTATTATCCTGAGGAAAATCTTATTCCTTAGAGGCCCTTTCTTTGGTTGTGCCTTAATTATGTTCCATTTCATTATCAACATATTTTTCTCCTAAGAATCTTTAGGAGACGTAATGGTAGATATAAATTAGAATGTATTTTTTTTTGGCATAGTAATCACTGTAAAATTAGGATGGATAACATTGCTCAGATTATTTGGATGGATTTGGAGCATTGAATATTTGATATTTGTATTGTATGACTTTGATATCTTGAATTCTGTGCATAGTTTGAGACATTGTTAGATCTAGAATTTTTGATGAGATCTCAAAAGAAAAATCCAGTGAGCACTTAATTTGCTCTTCCTTTAATCTCTTCGCTGTCTCAGAGGAACAATATTAATAGAGATATTAAAGAGATCTCCTATCAGTCTAAAAAAGTGGCTTCCTTGAGCATTTTAACTTATCCTAATTCTGTTTATGGTTTCAGCAATTACCCCTATGTATTGGTAAAACCAATTTTTTTTTACATTCAAAACATAATATTGAATTGGTATTAGTATCTGTATTTGTTATGTTTATTAATTTATCAAAATCCATGAATAAACAACCCATTCTAACTCCCAATGTATCAAAATCCAAAGCATGGCCAAGTTCCTTTTGCGTCACTATATCGATGCGAAGGGTGCTCCATTGATTTCACTTGTTTGCCAAATACATCAGATCAAGACACATTTAAATTATTTGCATTTGTAAAAGCAGCCATGATTTTATTAATATAAAGGCCACTTTTATAATGCGGATCAACTAAACCCACTACTACCCTAAACCTACCCATTTTTGAACAATATAAAACATGTAACAGTCAAATAAAAGTACATTCATGGGTATTTATTTCAAAAACTGGTCTCATTTTGTCTCATGTTGCACTCCAAGTCTTCTAAAAGGATTATAAGGAACACCTGTTAAATTTCTCATTAATGTAATTCATGTGGTCACACACAACCATTTGGGTTTACAAAGAATGGTGTGAAAAGGGAAAAACATCCAGTATGCGGCAGTCCTGTGGCTAAAAATGCCTTGTTGATGCTAGAGGTGAGAGGAGAATGGGCAGACTGATTCAAGCTGATAGAAGAGCAACTTTGACTGAAAAAAACACTCATTAAAACCAAGGTATGCAGCAAAGCATTTGTGAAGCCACAACACGTACAACCTTGAGGCGGATGGGCTACAACAGCAGAAGACCCCACCGGGTACCACTCATCTCCACTACAAATAGGAAAAAGAAGCTACAATTTGCACAAGCTCACCAAAATTGGACAGTTGAAGACTGGAAAAATGTTGCCTGGTCTGATGAGTCTTGATTTCTGTTAAGACATTCAGATGGTAGAGTCAGAATTTGGCGTAAACAAAATGAGAACATGGATCCATCATGCCTTGTTACCATTGTGCAGGCTGGTGGTGGTGGTGTAATGGTGTGGGGGATGTTTTCTTGGCACACTTTAGGCCCCTTAGTGCCAATTGGGCATCGTGTAAATGCCACGGCCTTCCTGAGCACTGTTTCTGACCATGTCCATCCCTTTATGACCACCATGTACCCATCCTCTGATGTCTACTTCAAGCAGGATAATGCACCATGTCACAAAGCTTGAATCAATTCAAATTGGTTTCTTGAACATGACGATGAGATCCCTGTACTAAAATGGCCCCCACAGTCCCCAGATCTCAACCCAATAGAGCACCTTTGAGATTTGGTGGAACGGGAGCTTCGTGCCCTGGATGTGCATCCCACAAATCTCCATCCATATATATATATATATATATATATATACTTATATGTACTTAGTGATTGTAGTAAATATTCTTGAAACTAAATAGTTAATCATTGTAAGAAAATGTACTGTGTCACTGTCTAAAGTGATACATAAATAATTGAGCAATAGAGAGAGTTTGCCATTGAGTTCGGTATGTAATCAGTTTTCTTGTGATAGTGGGAGCTAATAAAGGAGAAATCAGATTAGTTAAGAAGATCGATACTTTGCTTAAGGAAAGAGGCTAATTAATCTGTACTATATATTTTTCTTTCTAATGTTAAACCTTCATATGTTTTAATACTAACCGAACAAGATGCATCGATTTGTGGAAATTTGTGCCCATGTGTGTCATGTGTGTCTGCATGTGTCTGTAAGAATCTCTACAAACTCTCTGTGGGTTCTCCAGGGATCGATACGTTGATTTAGGATTGTGGACAAAGAGGATGGGCATGGATTGTCTTGTTTGTCACTGTGCTGTTGAGTGTGTGTGTGTGTGTGTGTGTATGTGTGTGTCTGTGTGTGTCAGCAGGCTCTGTTTTGGTTTGAGGCAGGGACACACACATTCACTGGCAGGCCCTCAGCAGTCGCCGCCGCTCAATTTGTGTCGGTCACAGATGATGAATAATGCATGCTGGGAAATCTCCACCTCACCTTCCCTCCCTGAGAAAAAGAAAGAGAGAGAACGGAGGAGGTGCCCTTTGAAGGAGAACAAAATGTGCCTCTGAAGCAAAGAATTCTGTCTGTCCTCAGTTTGTGTTTGAAGCAAAATGGCATTTCTTTAAAATTCAATAGCACTCTGCGCACACTTATACAGGCTTGATATTGTGTATACTCACTAAATCAAAAAAAAAAAAATAATGATAATTAACACGTATTAGGAAAAGTCATAATTTACTTTTCTTCCAAACCTTCCTATTTTGCTAAATGTCCAGATTACTCTTTTTCATACAGCTCAAAAAAATGACAAGACAGTCTATCTTAAAGTGATAGTTCACCCAAAAAATGAAAATTAGCCCATTATTTACTCACCCTTAAAGGGATACTTCACCGCTTTTTTATATTAAACTATGTTATTCCCTTAACTAATACAAGTTGATACATCCCTCTCTCATCTCAGTGCGTGCACTTAATCTCTCTGAGGTGCGGTGATGATCTGATAGCATTTAGCTTAGCCCACTAAGCCCAGTTCATTCACTATGGTACCAAACAGAGATCAAGTTAGAAGCGACCAAACACCTCCACGTTTTCTCTATTTAAAGCTGCTGTCCGTAACTTTTTTTTGTGTTCAAGATTTACAAATATTATACAATGACAATGTACAACATGAATCCATTTTCCAAACCATGTTTTTGTCTTACCCTGAATCATTATGGTACACTTATAATAAGTGTTTATATTGAGACTATTGCAGGCCAGACTGGTAGGTACCGCTTCGGAGGAGCACAGCCCTGTGTGACTCACCATAGACATAAACAGAGAGAAGTAGCTCCGGCTGCAATGTTCTTCCGCAAGACACGTGCAGTTCTGTTTATTAAACGCTAGAGCGCAAAAAGTTACAGACTGCAGCTTTAAATAAAGTTACACGAATAGTTGAACAATCAAGTATGGTGACAAAATAAAACATGGCATTTTTCTAAGCAGTTTAAAAAGGAGAACTATAATGTATGGCAGAATAGCACTTTTGAGAGTACTTCGACTCGGCACAGTAAAAAGTCACACCTGAAACATTTCCCTTATTGACAGAAATGAGAGAGGCGGAGATGTGAGGGAGGATTTTTTAGGTGTGACTTTTTATTGCGCTTTATTTTGTGTCACCATACTTGATCATTCAACTATTTGTGTAACTTTATTTATATAGGAAAACCATGGAGGTGTTTGGTCGCTTCTAACTTGATCTCTGTTTGGTACCACCATAGTGAATGAAATGGGCTTAGTGGGCTATCAGATCGTCACCGCGCGTTAGAATGATTAAGTGGACGCACTGAGACGAGAGAGGTATGTATCAACTTGTTTTAGTTAAGGGTTTAATATGGAAAAGTGGTGAAGTATCCCTTTAAGGCATAGTGTATATGACATTCTTCTTTCAGAAGAATACAATTGGACTTATATCCTGGCTCCTCCAAGCTTTATAATGGCAGTGAATGGCCTTTTCTGTGCATGCGTTCATGAGAGATATCGTTCCAGTGTATGACGTCACGTGAGAATGAGAAATATGCTATGCTTTGCCGGTGAGAATATGCTCGTTATCGCGAGAACCAAGTTTTTTGTTTTATGATAATAGATGCACTTTTATGAACTTCAAAACAGAAACATCCATTCACTGCATTATAATGCTTGGATTAGCCAAGACATTTTTAATATAAATCTGATTGTATTCATCGGAAAGAAGAATGTCATACACCTATGACCTGAGGGTAGGTAAAACATGGGCTAATCTTTATCTTTGGGTGAACTTTCCCTTTAAAGTGATCCATATGAATCTATTCACTATATTTTCTTCTTCTGATAGCTTTTTGTAAGATAATGCACTTATATTTATGCTGTAGCTCTCAAATCACATTGTGTTTCCATCAAACATGCCACATCATTGACATCAAACCTGGCATGATGTGTCTTGATCCACTCTTTGAATCTATGTGAATGGAAACTCTTCTTCAAATTTGATAATCGAGCTGAACCACATTTCGATTTCATTCCTTTGGCTTCCCACAGATGAAAGTAGGTCATACAGGTTTGGAACAGGATGATAGTGAGTAAATGGTGGCAAAATTGAGTGCTTTTTATGTGTATGCATTTCAAAGAACATTCTAGAATTTCGAGAATCTAAAACGTTTTTATATATTACCGTGACTTAAAAATGTATGATTATGTTATCATTAAAGTGATAATAGGTTAGTCCGCTGATAGATCATACAGTTGTACCCTAATTGTATGGTTTCTGTTTCCACAGCACATCAAATAAAGCGAATGAAAGACTGTGGACCTGCCAATCAAAGCTGAACTTCACATAAATAGCATGAAACTTCTGAAGTGATGTGCATGTGGGAGAGAAAGATAGAGGCACAGAACGACAAGCAGAGTTTTGCTTCTCTGAGGAAATGAAAATAAACAAGGTACATTTAATTCTGTGTTCTCAAACACATGCACCGTGTGTGTATGTGTGTGTCTTTTTAGAACTTAAACCCTCGTCTTTCTTTCTCCCGGCAGCAATGCCGTTCCGACTTAAGGCTGGAAAATTATGCTCAGAAACAAACTGTGACAAAACGCTCTTACAAATTGTACCCATATCCCATGGAGACTCCAACATCAAACACATACACTCCCCTGAGAGCGGGTCACTCATACCTGCAGGTCTCCATACATAAACATTAGACTCCTTTGAATGGAGTGAGCAAATTCGTATTCGCGTTCTACCGCGGCGAACCTCTATCAGGGGATCAGCATATATCTGTATATATAGCAAGCTTTAGCTTTCTATTTTTGGCAATAGATTTCCCGTTTTTAATGGCGAAGCTGTCTGAAAAAAGCCGTTGTTGTTTTCAAAAGATGAGGGCCACTTAAATTTCCTTGTGATATTCCAACACACACTGCGTTTAGGTCTATGAAAGCTTCACATGAGTTCACCTTGCGCTATTTAATCCCTTTAGCTTCACTCGTACACAATAAACGTGCTGTTAAATCCATCTGTACGGCTGCTACACAGCTCTTAACACACGGACACAGAGGCAACCAAACATTCTTAACATTATCAAGCCGCCCATACACACACACAGACTCTCAGCCACTCGCTATAATACGCTCTCAACACACTCCATTCATATCAACACACACTATAACAACCATAAAATCACTCAGACAGGCAGCCCTGCATTGAGTACCGACTACATTACCATCACAAAGTGGAACGTTGGAGAGAAGGCCGTAGAACACCCCTCTCTTTTCTCTCGCTTGCTCTCTGTTATTACTTGGGTTTCCCTGCTTTGGTGATCAGCGTTGCAACAAAAAGACAAAGGGAAATGATATGGTGGGTTAGCTGAGTCGGTAGGGTCAGCCAGGGGTCATTATTTATTACTCTGTTTGAGAGAAAAAAAGGGTTGGAGGCTGTGTAGACACATGGATTGAGTCAAGAAGTGAGTTGACCATCTTAATTTATGACTCAATTGTCATTGCCATCCTTTTATACGTGGATTTTAGAATTCTAAAGCATGATGCATCATCAAACTATGGCTGATTATTATGGCAAAATAAATGGATGTAAAATATTAATTTGAGCTGAAATTATAATTTTATATTATTATTTATTTATTTTATATTTAACAAATCAAATATTGAAATTTAGACATTTTGAAATGTCATGCCAAATGCTCATTTTGGATTTCATGAGAGCTCACATTCTAAAAAAGTCTTGACAGGCAACAATAAGTTAAGAACAAGTTAAATGTAAATATAAGGAACAGCTGATTAGCTTATTAGGTCAATTGGCAATATGATTTGGTATAAAAAGAGCCTCTCAGAGTGGCAGTATCTTTCAGGAGTCAAGATGGGCAAAGGATCCCCCAATGCTGCGGCGGAAAATAGTGGAGCAATATCAGAAAGGAGTTTCTCAGAGAAAAATTGCAAAGAGTTTGAAGTTATTATCATCTACAGTACATAATATCATCCAAAGATTCAGAAAATCTGGAACAATCTCTGTGCGTAAGGGTCAAGGCCGGAAAACCATACTGGATGCCCTTAGATGGCACTGCATCACATACAGGAGTGCTATTGTAATGGAATTCACAACATGGGTCCAGGAATACTTCCAGAAAACATTGTCAGTGAGCACAATCCACCATGCCATTCACCGTTCCCAGCTTAAACTCTATAGGTCAAAAAAGAGGCCATATGATCCAGAAGCGCAGGCATTTTCTCTGGGACAAGGCTCATTTAAAATGTACTGTGGCAAAGTGGAAAACTGTTGTCAGGCGAATCAAAATTTGAAGTTCTTTTCAGAAAACTGGGATGCCATGTCATCCAGACTACAGAGGACAAAGACAACCCAAGTTGTTATCAGCACTCAGTTCAGAAGCCTGCATCTCTGATGGTATGGGGTTGCATGAGTGCATGTGGCATGGGCAGCTTACACATCTGGAAAGGCACCATCAATGCTGAAAATATCCAAGTTCTAGAACAACATATGCTCCCATCCAGACATTGTCTCTTTCAGGGAAAACCTTGCATTTTCCAACATGACAATGCCAGATCACATACTGCATCAATTACAGCATGGCTGCAAAGAAGAAGGATCCAGTTACTGAAATGGCCAGCCTGCAGTCTAGATCTTTCACCCATAGAAAACATTTGGCACATCATAAAGAGGAAGATGCGACAAAGAAGACCTAAGACAGTTGAGCAACTATAAGCCTGTATTAGACAAGAATAAGACAACATTCCTATTCCTAAACTTGATCTACTTGTCTCCTCAGTCCCCAGACGTTTGCAGACTCTTATAAAAAGAAGAGGGGATGCCACACAGTGGTAAACATGGCCTTGTCCCAACTTTTTTAAAGGGGGGGGGGGGGATACTGTTTCATGCATACTGAGCTTTTTACACTGTTAAAGACTTGGATTCCCATCCTAAACATAGACAAAGTTTCAAAAATTAAGTTGGATGTTTGATGGAGTATTTCTGTGTCAAAAATACTTCTTCCGGTTTCTCACAAGTTTCTCACAAGAGAGTGTTTTTCGAGTATGTGTCCGCTTGACGTTGACAGAGCGGAATGTCCTTGTATGGGCCGTACGGGCTCTTCTCCCGGAAGGGTGTGCGTGCTAGTGACCAGACGAAGAGAGCAAATGCAAGCCCATAAACACTGCTCTCAGGTGCAGATCCAGTCGTCCGTGCAACACTTCTGACGTGCCGCGCTCCACTTCATTCCTATGGGTGATGTCAAGCGACTTTAACGCGCCCGCACCCGCGCCCGCCCACATTCCAGGAAGGCAGCGCTGCATTTGAAAAGATTTGAACGCAGAAATGACGGGAAGCGTCACAGCATCACGGTTCAGTCATGTCGCAAAAGTGGATCTCCACGGTCACTGCTGTCAGGACTTCACGAAATCAACAATGTTACCAAAGAAGTGTGTTTTTGACGGAGCGGTCCCAACGATAAAGGTTCACGGTCCTGCTTTGGAAACAGGTGGTGAGTAAAACTGCTTCAAATGTCTATGCTTTTGGCTATCGTTGTGTAAGTAAACGTCAGTAAACAACACGATCGTGTAACGTTACAGTTCATTTATCAATGGAGCATGCGATCTATGGTGTGTGTTTAAATATATTTGTTTAGCTGACCAATATAGGTGTCAGTTTGTTTATTGTAAAACCACCCAAACATAAACTGCAAAGTTCTCACAAAGCGTGCTTGCATTCAAATGCACTACTCCATTGTTGTTCTACTCTGACGTGCAAAATTGTTTTTCTTGCTACAGGTAATGTTTTGTCGCATACAATAGTCCATAAACCGAATCATGTCATCATACACCACGAGTAAACCCATACAAATGTTTACAGGCCACTAAATACAGTACATACCACAGAGACGAACGTCCTGCTGTTGCTGCTTCTCCTGTTCAATTTATTTCAGCCTCCGGATCTGATTCTGGATCATAAATGTATTAGTTGAATCTGTTTGATAGCCATGGTTTATTAGAGTAACGTTTTCTTTTCCACGCTTGAGGACGTCACTCGGTACAAGACTCAGTACAGCCTTTATTTCTTTTATAAGTATAATGAAACTAAAGACTTTTCAGAGATATGAAGAATGCATAGGTATAGGTATAGGTACTCAAGATTGACATGAGATTGACTGAAACTGAGTGCCCCCCCCCCCCCCTTTAAGATGTGTTGATGCCATGAAATTTAAAATCAACGTATTTTTTCCCCTTAAAATTATACATTTTCTTAGTTTAAACAATCTATGCTGTATTCTGAATAAAATATGGAAATTTGAAACGTCCACATCATTGCATACACAATTTATACAGTGTCACAACTTTTCTTGGAATCGGGTTTGTAATATTAGTTATACTATTGTAATTTTCATTATTTAATGATTTGTTTTATTATTATTGTGTAGAAAATCAGTTGCCAGAGATTAGAGTTGCCATATAATGAAATATATATTAGAATTTTTTATTAATAATTATATATTATAATTATGTATGACTGCTAAATGAATCATATAGTTTAGCAGTCATTATACAAAAACATTAATAGTACAGTAATCTCGCGTAGCCAGTCCTTCAGACTCACTGGCCAATGAGAGGCCAAGATAATTTCTGACTGGCATTTAAAGCAACCAATCATAGTTTACTTTGTTCCTCGTCATGTGTAGGAGGAGTTGATGTCCCTACAATAAAAGACCGCCGTGCATCTAATATGGTATTTCTTCAAGAACATTGCACAAGTGTACTGCATCAATTACTCTGGAAACTTTACATACTTTTCATAAGTGCTCAGTCACAGTTGTAAACACGAAAGCTTTCTTTTTCCGTGAGTTGGATTGGCGTCACAGCAGCTTTGTTTCCAGGCAGACTGTTTAAGAATGAGACACACATCTCCCTGAAATCCTGTGGAATTCAACTAATCAAATGACTCTCGAACTCCTGAAGTGTTTCCCATTAAGAGTGTCCCATTTTTGATATGCATCAGACATTCAGCCAACGGTCTGTGGCTGTGAAATCTTTAGAATTTGGTCTTTCTCGTGTGTTGCATAGTGTTTGCAGTTTGACCTAACATCCTCTCCATTTTGCACTCATTTTGCTCCCGAACAGCTTTTACATCATTTTGATAACCCTACATAGGCAGGAACACCATCTTTTAAAACACACTGAATGAAATGTGATTCAATTGCACAACATTTCGCCATCAGAAATGGCTGACATTTTGCTCGTATCCTTTTCTGTCACTTTCGCCATCTCGTCTTTGTAGTTTCGCGGTTGCGCGAGATGAAAGTGTTAGCTAATGAGCCGCCTCTGTAGGGTGTGAACTGATGAAACGAAAGAGGGGAGAGAGTCTTATTGTGAAGTTTAAATGTGAGGGCAGCCCTCAGATCAGGTATTGTATTTGTACAGGCGTGCCCGCACTCGGAATAATGAAAGCCTGATGCAACTCCGAGAAAGAGTGAGGGAGAGAAAGACAGTGGGAGAGAGAAAGAGGAGAGATTTCTCCTTCAGTGGGATTACACCATAACGGCATCAGCTGTGTTGAAATAGCATATGTTCATCTCTGCTTTTGTGGCATCAGATCTACTAAAGCCAGCCTGCTTTGTAGTTCCTTATGGTCTTACATAAAGTTGGAAGTGATTCTGGATTTTCGCCTGCATGCTGAGATTAGTTATTAGGCTGCGTCTTCATCCCGTGACCTTGCAGCCAGTCGAGCATGATGTGATGGTGGATAAATCTGGCTCAGATCCTAACAAGAGTTGTGTGCATTGCGTCATATATTGCAGATTTCAGGAACACATTAAGATTTAACGTTTCATAAAATGTTTCATAGATTAACATTCTAATATGCAATAAGATTTGGGCAACATTTAACACATTACATGATGAGAAAACATTCCAGCACCAAGCAATACTTCCGTCCAAAACTAGATTCAACAATATCAATCCCAAATCAGAAGAGCGCATTAGCTCTCACGATGAAATGGAGAAGTACATAATCAAAAGGGGGACACTGATAATACAGTGCTGTTTGAAAGTTTGTGAATCCCTTGCAGAATCTGTGAAAAATTAATGTATTTAACAAAATAGCAGGAATCATACAAAATTCATATTTTTTATTTAGTACTGTCCTGAATAATATTTTTTGACATAACATATTTTTACATATAGTCCACATGACAAAAAATATATGAATTTATAAAAAATGTCCCAGTTCAAAAGATTATGAACCCTTGTGTGTTGTTCCCTTGATGGTCATTCCCTTTTTTCTTTCTTTCTTTTTTCTAATGGTTGTTCTTGAGTCTCTTGTTTGTCCCCTGAGCAGTTAAAGTTAAACCTGAGAAAAAAGATGGATCTCAAAATCATACAGTCACTCCTGGAAAGGGTTCAAATATGCAAAAGATGCTGTAAATAATTAATTACTGCTTCAAGTATTAGGCTATTAAAATGGCTATTGTGTTTTTTTCGGATATTACCTTTTATAGCTGTTTACAAATGTACAAGATCTGCAAAGATTCAAAGATTATTCCAGTCGAACTTCCTGCACAAACTTACATAGGTTTGAAACAAAATTGCATAATACTCACCAGTAGTTGATAGCTCATGCCTGGAAGAGTTTGGTTCGTGATGTAGACATGTCAAGACACCGCTTTCTGAAATACACTTTGCATTCTCTTTATAAAGATGAGGACTCGATTTCAAATTGGTACGGTAAAACTAACGGCATCTTTGGGTGCGTTTACAAGCACGTTCTTAAGTGGAATATGCCTAATAAGCCGACAATAAACATGGTCATGTAAACGCAGTAGCTTGTTTTCTTTTATCGGAGTAAGGTCATAAACGTTTTAAGCATAAAACGGTCGGGACAGGTCATTTTTTGCCTCTTACCCCAATTCCGTGAGCCATGTGAACGCATTAACCAGCTTTCTGTCAGCTTATTGAAGTGCACATGTGTCATAGGTGAAAAACGCAATCTTAGAGCAGATTTAAATGCATCCAGAAAGCGAGCTAGCGTTTTGCATGAAATAAGGACATATATCACAAACGCAGACTCGTTTAAATGTGTTCTCATCTCATGCAGCAGAAGTAGAAGAGGTTCAGTCAAAACGCTGCATCTGTATCTGCACACGTTGCATGCTTTATTTAACATCACAACTTACGTAACATCTGAGTCAGATACAGACATTATTATTGTTGACGTCACTACAAGGAAATAATCCAGTTTATTAATAAAGTCATGTAAACGCGGTTAGGGGCGGCAGTTGCTCAGTGGTTCATGTAGGTTGTCTATAAACCGGAAGGTTGGTGGTTTGATCCCCGGTTCCACCTGACCAAGTGTCGAGGTGTCCATGAGCAAGACACCTAACCCCAGCTGCTCACGACGAGCTAGATGGTGCCTTACATGGCTGACATCGCCGTCGTGTATTGTATGAATGGGTGAATGTGAGGCAATATGTAAAGCAGTTTGGATGACCGCAGGGGCTGTTGAAAGCGCTATATAAATGCATTTACCATTCAGTTTACCATTTACCATTCAGTTTACTGGTATGCATGTAAACGGGGAAAACGGCCCGGGTTATGAATATAACCCTTGCTCCCTGAAAGGGAACGAGCACTGCGAATTTGGGGATGCTCCCTAACCATCAGCGAATCTGAAGTCTGAATAGACACTAGTCCAATCCGATTGGCATGCGTGATGACGTCATTGTGACGGCATACCCGGAAGTATAAAAGGGGAGTTGCCGCATAAATGCGGCAGCTATTGCTCTGAAGCATGCGCTCCAGGCGTGCCGAGGTGTGGCGACGCGACGCAGTGCTCGTTCCCTCTCAGGGAACAAGGGTTATATACATAACCCAAGCCGTTCCCTTATCGAGGGAACTTCCCACTGCGTCGGAACTACGAATTTGGGGAACGAGTACCCACTAGGCCACACTGAGGGAAGCACCTGCCCTAGTATGAAGCCGGAACCCGGGCACAACTAGGACTGGAGCACCCTAGCGTCAGGCGTCGTAGGGAGATGCAGGCTATAAAACCTGATAAAGGTGTGTGGGGTAGCCCACCCAGCTGCCTCCCAGATATCCTGCAAGGGGACCCCAGAAAGGAGGGCCACCGAAGAGGCCATGCCTCTGGTGGAATGAGCCCTCACGGCCATAGGTGAAGGCAAAATGTGCACCTGATAGGCCATGGTTATCGCATCGACAATCCAATTACTGATTGTCTGAGTAGGACTGAAAGTCCAACCCTTTCTTGGGTAAGCCGAAACACACCAAAAGCTGTTGAGATCTCCTCCACTGTGCAGACTTCGCCAAATACACTCTAAGCGCCCTAACTGGGCAGAGTAGGTGAAGTCTCCCTTCTTCCGCTTCACGTGAGGCGGAGGATGAAATGCCTGCAGAACCAAAGACCTGACCACCCTTGATGAGACCTTAGGCACGTAGCCTGGCCTAGGATGTAAGATGGCTTTTACTCCACCAGAGGCAAACTCTAGGCAAGTTGGCGTTACCACCAAGGCCTGGAGGTCTCCCACTCTCCTAAGAGAGGTAAAGGCGATGAGATAAGCCACCTTAAGGGTCAGGTTCTTCGGTTTCCCCGACTCCAATGGCTTGAAGGGGGCCTCAGCCAGCCCTCTGAGAACCACTGCCAGATCCCAGGTTGGAACTCTGGACCGAGCCGCAGGCCTCATCCTCCGAGCCCCACGGAGGTACTGTATAACCAGCTGGTGCCTACCCAAAGGCCCATCACCCAAAGGAGTGTGGAAAGCCGCAATGGCAGCTACGTACACCTTGAGTGTGGATGGGGTTAGACCCGCAGAAAAGCGATCTTGGAGGAGCTGAATTCCAGCACTGAAGCCACTGGGCAGTTAACTGGGTCCACCTCATGCTCCCTGCACCAAGTGGAAAAGACATTCCACTTGAGGCTGTACAGTCTCCTCGTAGACGGAGCCCTGGAACTGAGTAAGGTCTCTAATACCTCTGCCGACAGGCCAGCCTCTAGGTACCTGGCCCCCTCACCAGGCCAGACCCAAAGGTTCCAAATCTCCGGCCGGGGGTGAAATATTGTGCCCGCCGCCTGAGACACGAGAGGAATCTGCCATGGCTGACCTGCCAGCAGAGCTATGATATCCGAGAACCAAACTCGAGTCAGCCAACAGGGTGCCACCAGAAGTAGGCTGACCCCCTGTTGATGAACCTGCTCCAGGACTCCCGGGAGCAGAGCAATAGGGGGGAAATGTGTACAGACACAGCTGGATATGTGAGGGAAAACCATAGTGGACAGTGGGGCGTCTCTTAAGACGCAAACAGGTCCACTTCCACTGGGCTGAACCTCTCGCACATGGCCTCCACCACCTCAGGGTGGAGCCGCCACTCCCCGGGCCTCAGCCCCTGCCTCGACAGGATGTCTGCTCCCTGATTTTGGACCCCCGGGACATACATTGCCCTAATGGACAACATATTCCCTTGGGACCACAGGAGGATTATATGCGCCATTCTGCACAGAGGGTGCAAACCTCAACCCTCCCTGGTGATTGAGGTACACTACGACAGCCGTATTGTCTGTCCGTAACAGGACATGTTGGCCGCGGAGGTCCGGGAAAAAGCTCCTGAGAGCTTTGTAGACCGCCATCATCTCCAGGCAACTTATGTGCCAGGAGGAATGACGGCCCACGGGCCCCTCGCAAAGCAGCCATCCATGACCGCGCCCCAACCAGTGAGGGAGGCGTCTGTTGAAACGAACCTCCGGCAACAGGACGCTCCCAACACTGGCCCCTGGGACAGGAACCAAGGTTTCTTCCATATGACTAGGGAACGAAGGCACCTGTGCGTTACCCTGATCATTCGAAAAGGATTCCCTCTGGGGGAAAACCCCTTGGTTTTCAGCCACCACTGGAGGGGTCTCATGTGCAGCATGCCAAACGGTATCACATTGGACGCTGCTGCCATGTGCCCCAGCACTCTCTGAAAGTGCTTCACAGTGATGCTGCGGCCTAGCCTTATTTCTTAGACCATCGCCAGTATGGTCTCGACTCGCACAGGAGACAAATGTGCCCGCATCGTTGTCGAATCCCATACAATCCCAAGGAACGTAGTCCTCTGGGATGGCGTCAACACACTCTTTTTTGAGTTGAGTCTCAGCCAAGCATTTTATGTGGGCCAGAACAACATCTAGATGCCGAACTGCCATCTCGTACGACTGGGCCAATATGAGCCAGTCGTCGATATAATTCAGCACACGGATGCCCTGAAGCCTCATTGGAGCCAGAGCTGCATCCATGCACTTCGTGAATGTGCGTGGGGAGAGGGCTAGGCCGAAGGGAAGCACTCGATATTGGTACGCTTCGCCCCCGAATGCGAACCACAAGAACTTCCTGTGACACGGAAGGATGGAGAAATGGAAGTATGCGTCCTTTAGATCTATTGTGACGTACCAGTCCTTGGACTGGATCTGACCCACGATGATGGGAAGAGTGAGCATTTTGAATCTGAACCTCCTCAGAGACTGATTCAAATGCCTCAGGTCTAAAATCGGACGCAACCCACCCATCCTTTTTGGGAACTATAAAGTACCGGCTGTAGAACCCGGATTCTCTCGAGGCTGGTGTCGGGTGTTACACTAGGCTCGCCGTGGTGTGGTGTTTGGACCCTGTGCGAAAGAAACCGGTCATCCAGCCTGCTGGGTGGCTGGACTTCCTGCATCTCTTGTGGCCAACCGATTTTTAATTAGGCCACCGCCCGGGTCAACACCTCAACCAGCTCCTCATGGGCTGGTGGATGAAATGTTATATTTCCCGCTTCATCTCCCACCTCTATGCCCACCCCCTCCGGCTCCTCGGAACCGGAGAGAATGAGCATCGAACCCTCCAACCCGGGGGAAGATGCCGCAAAGCGGGCTTCACCACAGGGAGGAAGATCCTCAGAACTGTCAGAGGGGGATTCGGAAGGTGCTGCAGCATCCCCAAATTCGTTGTTCCAACGCAGTGGGAAGTTCCCTCGATAAGGGAACTGGTTATTTTAAAAAAGTTTATATTTGTGAGTTATCAGCTTACTGGGGTGCATGTAAACGCACACACAC
Organism: Pseudorasbora parva; assembly: GCF_024679245.1. Lineage (NCBI taxonomy): Eukaryota > Metazoa > Chordata > Actinopteri > Cypriniformes > Gobionidae > Pseudorasbora > Pseudorasbora parva. The sequence goes on from NC_090175.1 coordinate 46,210,100, forward strand.
TACTGTTCATGTCACTGAAAAGTGCTAAGGAAGCCTTCAGGTTCAGTTATGGAAATGGCTGTTTTGTTTCTGACACACGCGGTAAGAGGTAGACTAATCACAACAGACTGCTCCATCTGACCAATCAGAGCAGATTAGGCTGTCAGGAAGGAGGGATTTATAGAGACGTCATCCTTTATCGAAACCATTTCAGACACTGTTATGTTGCGTTCACACCGGACACGAATGACGCGATTTGCGCAAGTGTTTAAGAGTTTTTCAGGAGGGAATGTAGTTGCTTAAAGCACAAATATGTGGATTATTTATTAAGAAGGCGCCTATTTTAAATAATAGGCGAATGAAACCGAATTTCACGCGCGAATGAAGCGAATGGATTCAAAATGTTCACGCGTCCAACTTCGCGCGAATAGCGCAATCTATTCGTGTCATTCGCGTGCTGTGTGAATGCAGCATTAGGAAATAATTGATAACTAATTAGGAAATAATCTTGTAAACCTATCAAAACCTCAAAACCTGACCTGCCAGCGATTTGATTTCGTCCTGCAACTCAGTCTGGAAACCTGTACATTAATTTCTACTGCTTCTGATGCACTTTTGCAGGAACCAATCGCAGACTGGCTTTTCCACCTGGCACGCTATTGGCGGGTTTAACATGATGACAGATAGAGAAGAGATGGGTCATTGCCCGTTGATCACGCTTCTTGAAGTCTGATTGGCTGAAGGGCTATCCAATTACATACAGAGTCATTTGAATAATGCCAGTTGATCATGCCTCTTGTGCAGTAGAGAGTGGAGAGCAGACTCCACAGACCAGTGTTCAATTTTAAATTGAGCTTGGTCTGGTGATAACCAGACAAATGTAAACCTATTGTAGGAGAACTTTCGAAACAAAATTAGAAACCTTTAAAATAACATAGGAGCACTTTGAAGTAACACACAATGATATACAAACTCAAAGTAAACCCTTTTGTTATGATTCATAACACATTCATTCTCTGAAATCCAGAAAGTCAGCTGCAACATTGCAGAAATGGAAACATTTTCAAAAAATGGAATCCCCTGTCACTCATCATATATGGCTGTCACAGCTGGTTAGGATAAAAACTCATGGATTAACATGGAAAAGATACCTTTTACAACATACCATGGCATCACTTCACATCTGGTTAGGAAATCTAGAATCTTTTATAGATCCCAATCCCAGATTGCAATTTAACAGTAATATTTTAAACCAAGATGGTATATAGAGTTGAGAAAATTATATGTTTTATTTATTTATTTATTTATTTATTTATTTATTTATTTATTTATTTATTTATTTAGTATTTTAAAAGTATATACCCCATATTTGTTTGAGCAACGTATTTTTGCACTTAGACTCTCAAGCTGTTTACTTAGCAACACTGTAATTTTAGACAGTATTGGAATCAACTCTTAGCATTAGTCAATGCTTTTTTTTGCTTAAAGTGAGCTTAGTGTTGTTGTTCCCCAAGAAGAGCATTTCAAAACAGTCTCTGAGGTTTCATTGGTTTAATTTTGGTTTGTATGCTGTAAGAGACCCGTCTATAAATTTGTTTTCACTCTCATTACTCAGACTACACTTTTTTACTTGTGGAGCATAAATGGTAAATGTCTTTAATTATATCCTGGTCACCTAATACCATAAAAGAGAATGAGGACTGCATGAGGCTGCCAAGCTTCAAAAATGACAAAACACCACTGTAAAATTAGTCCATATGGCTTGTTTACTATATACCAGGTCTTGTGAAGCCATACAGGCTGAACTATTTCAGTATTTTACACATTGGAGACAATTACAGTAAAATATTGATGGCTGTGTGAGTACAGTAGTGATCATCCAAATTGGAAAACATGTTCGGTAGTGGTTGGGGCAAGATGGAGGCATTATATGGAGTAATGCTTCAGGCCAGTTCCTCTTTTAGTGTTTGTGTGACCATGTGTGTGTATGTGCATGACAGATGGATTCCTCAGGCTTTCTGCCCCTATGGTCTGGTACAATTCAACGCCTTAGGTCCTGCTTTGAAGCTAGAAGTCTTATAGTTGTCTTCATGCAATAATACACACAAACACAGATGGAGGAAACATAATAATCAAGATGCACAACAACAAAAAGTTTGATACAGTTCAGTGTTGTTATTGTTAACTAAAAGTATTAAATACTAGCCTGGTTGAGACCAGACCATTCTCAGTAGTAACTGAGTTATGTTATGGCAAAGCTTCATATACAAATAATTTCCAAAAGACTAATAAATTCATCAACAGACGATGACGTATGCTGAGCAACAGAGAAACATCTGAGACATCAATTCTCTGTGATTTCGAGAAAGATGTTGTCAAATGGCTTCGAAGACTTTTGCCATTGTTGTAAAATATGATATGAATATGAAATATGATAATAGTTGGTGTCCCTCATCCATCAACTTTTTTGCAAAATTTGAAAAACCTAATAGCATCTCAGACCGAGAATAAAATAAGTACAGTTACATTTTGTATTGCATGCAAAAAAGTCCCACTCGTGTTTACAAGAACTTGAGCTGATCCAACCTGGTCTCATGAATATCAACTTTTTTTTTTCTTTTTTTCTAGTCTTTGCATGTGCTCTTTGTACACACAGGGGCAGTACTTCCACCTACGTCTAGTGTGATGTTTTTGACATGATTGCACATCACTAGTGCGCATTCATTCATGCACTTTCATGTTTTATTTTATTTTATTTTTTTTAAATGACCAATGTTTTCAATGGATAAGACCCTATTCCTCGTCTGGGATCATGCAGAGCATCTAAAGCCCTTTGGAAATGCATTGATTTGCATTGATTTGGACCTTCAACATTTTGGTTGCAATGGAACTCAATGGTGTGGAGAAAAATCCTTGAATGTTTTCCTCAAAAAAACTGAATTACTTTTCGACCGAAGAAATAAAAACATGAACATCTTGGATGAGATGGGGATGAGTAACATATCAGGAAATGTTCATTTTGAAGTTAACTAATCCTTTAATAATTTCTCATTAAGATAATTGATATGTGTATATACAGTATACAGTGTATACATCTTATTTTTTATATGTTTGACTAAATGCCAAGTAACTTTATAATCAAGATGACAACTGGACATTTCTCTATGCATTAAGCATGTAAGGGGGTGAGATAATACATGAAAAATTGTTTGAAATGTTTATAGTTGAATAATGTACCTTTTTTATTTTTTAACAATAGTAAGCCGTCTGCAATGTTTACTTTACAGTGAATATAGTGAGCTAGTATTGCAATCCAGACATAGCCTATGACAGCTTGCACAGGACTTCCACTGGAACCTAAAGAAACCTAATAGGATCAAAGAAGAATCAAATATGAGTCTACCGGATAAGCTGACATTCTGAAAGAATAAGTGGGACAAATGGGGTCTTCAGTTGGTCCAGTAGGTTCTTATTGATTCTGAGATGATTCTTCTTTGATCCAGAAGAATCCTTTGGGATTGACTGCAAATAATGATAGCTATTTTGATAATAATCTTGTTCACATCCCTATGTGATGCTTCTTTGACATGGTGTGTTACACATAACAGTGAACATGGTCTAGAATGAAACTATACAAATCTTGGGAAAACCAAAACGGAAAGAGGCAGTATAGTCTACAGCGTACAAAGGGTCACAAGAATGCTGTGCAATCCCACAACAGTTCACGTCTGTTCCTCTCACACTCTGACTTCCTGTCACAGGGGTCATCATGCTCTATAATAGGAGAAAATATACATTGGTTGGAAAATTTCATTGGCCTTTGATCAATGTTTTTGTGAGAGAGAGTGTACTATTACATGCTGTTTAGAGTAAAACTATTTATAAATCAAGAGGATGAGGGGCTGACCTGTAGAGTGTCACTGGGGACGAAAAGTTCATGGGAATCTTGGGAAACCCTGTATAGTCACTTCTTCCATCCACACATAAACTCTTCGCTCTTTAGATCTCTTTTGCTTTGACTCCCTAAATCTCATTCACTTTGTCACCCTCCACCCATCTTGGCCAAACATCTGGCCCAAATTGTGTTAATCTGAAAGCATGTATTATTTGTTTGTCTTTAATTATGCAGCCTCGAGTCATACACTGAGTGCATAGACTGGACCTCACATGTCAGATCGTCTTGTTTGCTAATTGAAGAAAATATTTAAGCTTGTTGCGATAATCAGTCTTTGACAAGAACAAGCGAATGATCAAAGAAACTAATAAATTATTGCACAGGAATTAAAAAAATAATAATAATGTAAAAGATCCTCAAAAGATCTTAGCAAATTTGTAGCACATACACAGCTTCGAAAAAATTAAGATACTCAGTGATTCTTTCTGTTAAGAGACTGGTAAGCTACCCATTTTGCAGTCACACATCATTTTTAACACTGCTGCTGGCTATACAACAAACAGGGTTAACGTGTTCATTATTATCAAACGAAAAGTTGATTCTAAAGAAAAATCTTGTATTGGATGAGCAACGTTCTGAGCTGTTGTACTTCTAAAATGATCTAATGCTCTTATACTGCCAGGACTATTGGGAGGGTTAAGTAAGGTGTGTTAGTAATTAAGTTTGTTAAGTTTGTTAGTTGAATGTGTTGTAAAATCCAATAAAAAAATTAAATTAAAAAATATATATATATAATGCAGTATTCTTGAACAATTTCAGTGTGTGCAATGTATTTAAAAGAGTAGGGTTTTTTTGTAATCCATTTACTTGGGGATGACATTTTTCAATTGTATTAATTTTGTGCAAGAGCTACAGAAATTTGTGAAATTTTGCAGTGAAGTGTTATTTTGTGTTTTGATCAAGATGAGCGAAGGGTGAGACTTCAGAAGTGTTTTTGGTGAAGTGGGGAGTTGGTAGTCATTCCAAGTAAAAGTTGTTAACATAATTTCCAAAAAGGACATTCACACTTGTAGTGTGTTTCTTTTGGTCTGGACCAAAAAAATAAATAAATAATAAATTTAGTCCTGGTTCTATACATTTAGAAACCGGATTGATGGCTCAATTGGATTGAAGCCTTCATATAAACACCATAATCAATCTGATTGAGCTCAAAAGTGGTAATTTATTATTTTTCTAATCCGAATGAGAGGACATGTGAACACTTGATCGGATTGAAAACTGAAACTAAAAGGACTGCATATGTGAAGTGATGTACAAATAGCGTAATGACATATGACGCACTGAATGAGCTGTTCTTCCTGTTGAATAAAGTGTCCTATAAACGGAATCATGGTATTCATGCATATGCCTTTAGTTTGTGTTATTTTTGATAAAATGACGTATGATGTACAGTATGTCTTAACCATTCGCGATTTATTAAGGGAGAACTGCGTAGGATGTGCGTGGTTTTATAAATCTAAATATTTCTGTGCGTACGCACGTCCTACACTGCAAAAAAAAAAATCTTACTTAGTATTTTTTGTCTTGTTTCTAGTCAAAAAAATTACTAATAAGAGAGTTTTTGTATTAAAATAATCTGCCAGTGGGGCAAGCAAAATAATTATTTAAGATATTTTTCTCCCCCCACTAGCAGATTATTTAGCTAATTTTAAGCAAAAACTCTCTTAATTTTGAATTATTTTTCCCAAAAAAAGAAAATTACTTTTGCTTGTCTAGTAAATACTTCTTGTTTTAAGAATTTTTAGATGTTTGGACTAGAAACAAGACAAAAATAGTAAGAAGTAAGAAAAGTATTTTTTATTTTATTTTTTTGCAGTGTATGTTTCATCCGTACGCCACTTCTGATGCAAATCCTACGCAAAGTTTTATAAATGAGGCCCCAGGGCCTTACTATGGAAAATTACTACTTAAAGGCTTCAGTATTGCTTATTGCTTTAATATCAGATAGTGGTGGTGAATGATCTTCACGAATATTTATTTACATAAACAGAGATTTTTCGCTTAGTTTGAGAAGCACATCATGACGCTATTCTGCTTTATTAAGTATCTTTCTAAACAGTGCAGTTTTGTGTGACAGTTGCTCTAATGCACCAAAATGTTCTTTTACTAAATGATCCCTCTCTCTCTCTCTCTCTCTCTCTCTCTCTCTCTCTCTCTCTCTCTCTCTCTCTCTCTCTCTCTCTCTCTCTCTCTCTCTCTCTCTCTCTCTCTCTCTCTCTCTCTCTCTCTCTCTCTCTCATTTCATGCATGATTACACTTGTGATGGAGCTTTTGGCTTTTGTTTAATTACACACGGTCAGTCACATCTCATTGAAAAATTTTAACTCATTTTGTCTAAAAGCTCCTTAAAAAGCTTGATGCTTCTCTTGGTTTTCTACATAAAAACCCTTAATCCCGTCACTGCTAAAAACCTCCTTAAACCCAGTCTATAACAAGAGCCTTGAACATGTTAAGAAAGGAACAAAAGCTGGATTCTCTTTATGTGTGTGTGTGTGTGTTTTCTTTTTCTTTTTTTTCTGTGGGGTGAGTTTGAGATTGCCAGCTGTTGCAGTATTTCTCTGATCAAATGCGAGACTGAGGGTTCATTGTGTTAGAAGCCAGTGTCTTGCCAGTGGTGCTTTTCCTTCCCAACCCCGTTGTGTGTCTGTATATGTCTAAGGTCTACAATGTTGCCAGTACAGTTGGACCTTCAGTTGTCAATGCTGCCAGGGGTGGAGATGATGGAGTCAGTCACGTTTTAAGTATGGCGAGAGAAGTACAGCGGTGTTTGAACACATGTTGAAAATTGAATGTCACTCTCTATTTCACAGTCCCACTCTGTTCCCAATCCAACAAGACAATTTGTGTCTCTTCCGCACTTATTTTGACAATTTCCTCTTTAGCATTTTTCCTTTTTCTTTTCTTTTTGTTCTGAAACTATACTCAAAACACCCCCTTTCCTCAAAGAAAAACAAAAACAAAAAACGGGTTTAGTTTGTTTCTCTTTCTCTCACCCCATCTCTCTCTCTGTCTCAGTGATCATATATGCGTGACGAGTTAATATGTTGCACTGGCTGCAGCCCAAACTCACAGAATGAACAAACAGCTGTTCATAATTACTAATAAGGCAAAGCAGAGCATGGCCATGGCCAAAGAATGGGCCATTTCTCTTCCTCTCATGCACACCCTTCCATTCTGTATCTTAAGAGTTATAGCAGTTTAAAAAGATATTTTACTTGTTCCAAACCTGTATGACTTCTCTTCTTTGTGTATGTCGCTTTTAAGCTTTAAAAATTAAAAAAACACATATGACTTGTACGCTACATTTCGAGTCTTCTGAAGTCATGCAATAGCTTTATGTGAAGAACAGACTGAATTTTAAGTTGAGGGGAAAAATAAGCCTGATTCTTGAATGAATTATTAAGAGGGGTTTGTGATCGTGTACTGGATTAACCAGTTTTGATTCAGCAGAATGATTTATTCATGAATTTGACTCTCGTGAACACACCAAGTAAAGCTAGCATGCTTTCTTTTGAAGCTCGGCCCCATTCATTGTAATTGCTCAGAAAATAGCAAACAATTCTTCAGAATATCTCCTTTTTTTGTTTTCTATGGAATAAATTTGTTACCTTACTTTATACAATATTTACAATGCAGTGGCATATTTAGTTTCAAAGCAACTTTACAGAACATAGTGTGTTGGTGTTGACCTGTTTTTACACACTCCCATTATAGCGTCTACTCTCTCCTTGATCTACGTACACCCCTGAGAGACCAAAGCCCTATTCGGACGGTAATTGTTTCTCATGTGGACGTCCGTAAAAATGTATTTGCATGCCGATAAATCTCGCGCATTCGGATGATGATTTATTCCCGTTGGAGGAGCGAGTTTTGTGATCCTGTGCACCTGGGAACAATTGGTAAGCCGAACAATTGTCTGCTGTAAAAATGTCATATCCTGCTTGGAATAAAATAAAATAATATTTAATTTATTAATAGTTTTTTTTTATTATTTAAATCTCCTGTTTAAAAATAGGAAGATGTCATTTAAAAAAATTAGAAATGAGCTGAAATAAGTTAATATAATGCTGCAAATTTAACCTATATAATGTTAATACTGCCATATGTAAATGTTTTTCTCTTTCTTTTTCGAGTGGTGATGAAAGATTATTCTTGTAAATACTTTCCAGCATTTCAGTAATAAAAGTGTTGTTTAAGGCCAGAGGTGTTAGTAAGGCCAGCAGAGGGAGCGCCCCCTGTGGTCTGTGTGGGTCCTAACGCCCCAGTATAGTGATGGGGACACTATACTGACAAAGACCACCGTCCTTCGGATGAGATGTTAAACCGAGGTCCTGACTCTCTGTGGTCAATAAAAAATCCCAGGATGTCCTTCGATAAAGAGTAGAGGTGTAATCTCTGCATCCTGGTCAAATTTCCATTGTCCTCTGTCCATCATGGCCTCCTAATCATCCCCCTCTCCTGATTGGCTTCATCATTCGGTCTCCTCTCCACCAATCAGCTGGTGTGTGGTGAGCGTTCTGGCGCAATATTGCTGCCGTCGCATCATCCAGGTGGTTGCTGCACATTGGAGGTGGTTTGAGGAGATTCCTTCAATGTACAGCGCTTTGAGTGCCTAGAAAAGCACTATATAAATCAAACAAATTAAAAGTGTAGGCTAGAACTTTAAAATGTATCCAAATTACAGGGAAACTCAACGATACGGTGCTCCACTGTGGTCAAAAAGGATACAAACAGTTAATTTTTAAGCATTCTTTTCTTGAAAACTCCTAGATGTGGATTCAGATAGCAATTAAATCACCAGGTGGTTGGAGAAAAACACTGACATTCTGCATTCGGACGAAAATAAAATCACAGACTAACCCCAGTAAATGATGGAAATGCCTTACGACCCCATGAGAAACAATTACTGTGTGAATAGGGCTTAAAGCTACACTGTGTGATATTTTCCCCCATCTAGCGGTGTAAAGGTATATGACAATCCAGTGAATATTAGTTTTTGTTCCTCTCAATTCCGATTTCGTTTTAACTCCTACGGTGGCCGATTTCGTCCAAGATTAACATGGCTTCCAGTTTGACCTCGTTCATGACAGCCATCGAGTGTTAAAACGCGAAAAGCAAAGCTTGAATTTATGGGTATGTCCCTCTTTGGCTAATGTACTTTCAAGATGGAAGGGCAACATGGCGACCAGCATTTGAACCCCTCACCTGTATGTATATTCAATGGCATATTATAAACTTACGAGAATACTGTATTACTTGAAAGAAAAAAAAGCTTTAAGTAAAGAAAAAATTACTTTTGATGACTGATTTCTTGATTGTATGTTGTTTTGTGGTCAACAAATAATACATTGTCCCTGTTCACCACTTTTCCTATCTCAATTAATGAACTTGTAGCTGATATTCCCATTCCTGCCTAATTACATGACCCCACCCCCACAGGTATCGGCATGATCGTCTAACCCTTTCACGTCTGCTTCACCCATGATCCCAAGCCCTTCTGTAGGGGTTAAATGACCCAAACAGGGTTCAAACAACTCTATAGGAAATTTGAAACATCTTCATTTTCCAAGACCAGGCTTCACCTATGGCAGCCAACTAGGATACACAAATCCCACACTGCTCCACATATGAAACATAAAATATTTATCTGATATTCCAGTAAATAGGCAAGATGAGACATAGCCTGGATGCCAGCATAATTTAGCCCCGCTCAAAGAAGTTCGGTCTAGACTTGAGCCGTTGTATAGCATAATGCAATGAGCCGGAGCAATAATGCTTGAAATAGAGCTGTTCAGACCAATCAGATTGTTAGGGCAGGCTTTATACGATGATGGACAGATAATCAATAGTAACGTAACCATTCACGTCACCAAAGAGCATTTGGGTTGAATTTGTTCACAGCAAAGTTCTAAATCTAAACAGAGAACTTGTTCGTATATGCATTCACCTTCCCTTTTCTATTTTTACCTTTACTATTATTGTGTTGGTCAGTACTCCGTGTGTCCTTAAATTCTTTTTACAACACCAGTAAAGATCGTTTACACTCATTTTGTTTTGTTGACTACTATGCGTCGCTCAACATACGTCACTTACTCTGTTGCTCTAATTGTTTGTAGGTCTATCCAAATGAGTGCAGAGGCATTTTCTTTCCTGGTTGGGTTGAAACAATCCCCATTATCATAGCCCAATGGAGCAGCATCAGACTACGGGGTCAGGTACAGACAAAGATAAGGGAATGGAAATAGTGAATAGAGTGTGCATGAGACAGTTTCAATAGTTCAAACCCAAGAGAAGTTATGTATCATTTAAGAACCATGTTGAAAGGTGTTAGAAGTACAGACTCAAGACACAGAGATGCATCAGGCTACAGAACACACGTTTTAGAGGAATAGTTCTCCAAAAAGGAAAATTCTGTTCATTCTGAAAATGTACAGAACGAACCTGTAATAGTAATGTAAATGTTGTCATTTACACTAACAGTACTAATGTTGTTCCAGACCTGTATGACATTGTCTTTCTCTCTATGGAACATGAAAATGAGAAATTGTTAAAGGGATAGTTCACTTTAAAATGAAAATCCTGTCATCCTTTATTCACCCTGAAGTTGTTTCAACCCTGTATGAATTTCTTTCTTCAGCTGAACACAAGGGAAGATATTTTGAAGAATGTCAGTAACCAAACAGTTAACTGGAGCCATTGACTATCATAGTATCATAACTGTTTGGTTACTGACATTCTTCAAAATATCTTCCCTTGTGTTCAGCTGAAGAAAGAAATTCACACAGGTCTGAAACAACTTGAGGGTGAGTAAAGGATGACAGAATTTACATTTTAAAGTGAACTATCCCTTTAATATTGTACAAGTCACGTATTTCCATTAAATCATAATGAAATGAACCTGTTGTTTTCAAGATTCAGAAATGGCTAAAAAGTACATAATTTACTGAAAATTCAACCACCTTTGCAGTCATTGGCTCATCCAGGAGAGTTAATGAGTAACAATGTCTAATTCATTAATTAATTTTTGTTTTTAATAATTTTTTTTATTAAAAAAACTGATCACAAAACTGATCTATGTGATTTATTCATGAATCAAACATTGGTGCTTCTCTCATGAGCTCTCATGAATGTAGAAGAGCCAAGGTTGAGGACAATATATTTACATACTATATTTATAAGTACATATCTAAGTATAGCTTCTACTTAAGCCTTGACTGTACTCTAGTTCAGATGCCTACACGGACAGCACGGATGGAGGCTACTTGTATTTATAGTGCTGAAAGTGTATAATGCTGGACGTGTTCCACACATTCGCAGTAGATCTGCGTATACACTTCCACAATTCCAATTTCCCTTCTTGAATTATTGCACATCTGGCTGCCTTTAGAATGTTTTAACAACGGAAGTAGGTGTGGGTAGCGATGGACTTCTTCACACGTCCTCTCTTTAAATTCGACGTCCATTTTGTTTTTCCAGCATATGCGCAGTTAGTGCTTTTGTTGCCTAATCATCAGCTTCTTGAAGGGTTCCCTCCAAACTGATATATATTATAGGCTACTGTATATACAGTATAATACCTTTTTTTATTTTTGCAATTTGACACTGGTGTCTTCAACTGGTTTTTAAGTTCATATCTTCATGTACAATTTGGTATATTGTTTTAGTGTAGCACATGATGCATGTCTTATGTGAATTTTTGAGTGTGGAACACTTCACAGGGCTACTGCCACCCCCATGAACAGCTGCTCAGCTGCAAAATTTCATTTGTCATTGGTAAACATTCCATTCACTCCCATTAATCCAGGGGACATGCAGAAAACAATCAGCAGTCAAAAGCAGTTCTGAAAGCAGATTCACATTTTCCCACAGTCAAGTTTATCATCTGCCTTTTCATTTTAAAAAGATCATTTTCAACTATTTTGACCTGCTCATTCAACTCCATTGAAGCCACAGTTATGCATGCTTGCTGAAGTGTTACTAAGAGCTTTTCCGTTTTAATATTGCACATCTCTCTGGTACATCATTTACATTGGATGATGGTGAATTGAGCACAGAAAGTCATTTCATTTTCAATAATTCCAATTCTGCTTGTGTGGTATGTTGAGAAATGTTGAGCACCATGTATTTCAATGAACAACAATGCAAATCAAACATTGGTATCAGGTATTAAATCATATTGGAAAATATTTGAGTCATAGATCACCAGGATTTAGTTCAAGTTTTAAATGTAGTTTTGTATTATTATTAAAATGTCATTATTATTAATCAATTGTATTAAAATTTTATTTCATTTATGACAACTCACTAAATAGTCTAAGTGTGTTATTGAATATGGCAATGTTAATGTATTAACAGGGTCCTATTATGCTTTTTCATGTTTAGTTTAGTGTGTAATGTTGCTGTTTGAGCATAAAAAAAGTCTGCAAGGTTACAAAGGTCAACATCCACTCCAAAGAGAGACGCCCATGACCGATCTAAAGTATCCAGATAGAATTTTTTTTTGCTCATTTTCAGTAAGAAAGTGCCTAGGCAACATTGCTAAAATAGTTGCCCCGTGTATCATCACCTTATAGAGCACAATGCAGGAAACGCACAAAAGCTTCTCCTGAAATGGAGCATTTGCGACTTTGTCGGGACAATCTGTTGTTCATGGTTCACAACTTGTAAGTATATCTTATTATTTCTAGTTGGGTTTTCTATTTAACAGTTCCAATTATTTGTTTTATGTTGTTGCTACGATGTAAACAAATGGCAAAGCTGTTTGGCTCTGCTTACCTGCTAGCCAACATTATTGTTAATATAGTGTTTACTGTAGCATTTGTAAGCTCTTTAAAATAACCATTACATTTAAATGAACCAATTTTTTTTTTTTTTTTTTTTTTTTTATGGATTGTTGTTTGTATATAGTTTTTCAACTTACTACTCTGAAATATCCTGTGAAATGTCACTGCTTGCAAAGTCTGTCCATTAAAATCCGTTCAACACAATCCTCTTGCATGTTAACATTTTTAAGTATGAAATGAATGCTATCCTTAATATTTACATAGCTCATGGTTACAGTAAGGGTGTGACATTTCCTGAACATGCGCTAAGAGCAGGGCCGGATTATCCATAGGGATTTTGGCTCACCAGCCAATAGGGAGGCAACAATTGATTCAGATAATACAAATATTTTTCATGTATTGTATATATTATTTTACTGGAAGAGATACAGATACAAAATGAACAGTTAAAGATGCAATATACAAAGAAAATATTAAATGTATAAAGAATTCCGATTGGGTCAACTGATGCTATCGGTTCTGCCGTCGGTACTTGCGGAAATTAACCTAATATTTATTATTGCTATACAGATGTTATCTTGCTAATTCTATCTTTGCCAGCCGTTTCTATTTAATAATATTAAACCATTTCTCTGTAATGCATTTTTGCTATTCACAATCCAGGAAAGTCTGGTTAAACTTTAGGGCTGTGATATTAATTTTATTTTATTTTCGATTTTAGCTTCCAAGAATATATGAGGTAAAACTATTATGAACTGTGTTCCATTGAGTGCAATTTTCATCCCTTCACAGCTGTGCGCTGTCATTTCTCCCTAAACCTAAACCTAACGTCATATTTAGCACAATATGTGATTGTTGCCAAATGTAGTCTCTACTGTAGCTAAATTCCAGGATGCATTTGATAATATCAATTATATATTTGATATGCAGTTCTGGGTAGCTTAAGGCTGATTTATACTTTTGGTTTGGACCTGCGTCGTAGTGTTTACGCCGTGGGCAACACGCCGATTTTCCTTGTCCACGTCGACGTGCAGTTACACATGCAGAGAGAGCGTGAGTACCACTGAGGGAGGGGTTGGCAGACCAATCATAGCTTTTGCGGGCTGCGTAGAATCGACGTGCATTTACATTTTTGGTGAGGTGCACGTCAGGGTATGCTGTAGGCTATGCGTCCAACACACAGTCTACCACATAGCTATGGCGTGCACACGACGCAGAAGTGTAAATTGGACTTTATGCACGCACTGTGAAACGGACTGACTATATTTTGCACATTAAATTTTAAGCTCTGCACTGTAAAAAATTATTTAGAAAAAAAGTTACCTAGTTGCCTTAAATTTTTTGAGTTCATTGAAATTAAATTTTTGAGTAATACAATTAACATTTTTTGAGATTCGACAACCTTTATTAAAGGATTATTAAAAGATTTTGTAAGCATATTGGGTAATTGTGTGTGTTTTCTTTGTGATGATGCAGTGAAACATGCCAAATAGTGCTATTTTCATGATTTATCAAAATTTTTATGTGGTTCAGATACAATAATATTTTGAGTTTCTATTTATTAAACAAATGTCCTTCATTGTATCAACTCAAATATTAAATTTCAATCAACTCAAAATTTTAAGGCAACCAGGTTACTTACTTTTTTAAGTTAAACCAACAAAAAACAACACTTTTTTGTTACAGTGTGTGAATCGTGTATCAAATACCCAACAGATAGCCTATGTCAAAACGACCTACTTGGAGGGTATCCACTTAAACACAGTTTATATCTTAAATGGGCCTAAATAGTTTGGAGAAATGTGGAAATATGATATCATAAATTCTGCATTCGAGTCAGGGTCTAATAAACCTGCTGACGGTTGAGCCATTAAAGTGAAGCAAATAAAAGGGAAAATACAGCTCTTGAATGAATAATTTTAGCTTTTAAGTTAATCAATCAATTTATACAGTGAAAATGATACAGCGTTATTTTATATATTTTTTGTGCACTTCAAATGTAGTCACACTAGGGCCCTATATTGTGTTAATCCAGGCCTGGTTAAGAGATATCAACCAAAAACTCTGGGCCAGCTAACAATTCACAGCACATTTCGGAAGAATGGACTTCATCGAAGCAGGAAATAAAGATTGCATTCGGGTCAGACTGGGGAGAGAGGTACTGTAAAAATGTAAAATATGAATAAAAAAGTGTTTTTTTTGTTTTTTTTAACAATCAAGCATTAAAGAATATTCTAGTACAATTTGAAAACAAAGACTTTGTAAAAGGGCATAATAGGACCCCTTTAAGTCTTGGTGGACTAGATATGCTATGATGCTGCTGCATAAATCCTGTAGCAGATTTAGGCAGGTGGAGTTGGGGGAGGTGGAGGGGTTCAAGGAATTCTGACTAGCCTATTGCAAACACTGAACCGGACAATAATCAATCAATGTTGGCTGCAGAGCCAGCAGAGGCCAATCAGCTTCTGCCATGGTAATGATGTGATTGCTTATAGATTGCATGAATGGCCTATCAGCCTGTGCCCTCTAGAATTTCATGACTGAACTAGACTTCTCCAGTAATTAATTGTTGTTTTTTTGTTGTCAATATTGTTTTTGTTTTCAAATTCTCAAATAATGAAAAAATCTTGGTGTCACAGGTTCTAAACAAATTATGATTAAATAATTAATATGCCTATTTTTTTTCTTTTTTTTCTGAGACTATTAACATTGATGAACCGTGTTAACACTTTTAGTTGTTAATGAAATAACTTTTTCCACACACATTAATTCAGCTATGCCTCTCATATACATCTATCTGTGAAGACTTTAGCAGTAATTGCTTAAATATGAAAGCCCGGCATAAACTATAAAAACTTTAATCTCAATAACACGTTTTAACCCACTAACCTCTTATTTATTATCATGCTCCACACGCTATGTTGACAGGAAAAATATGTAGGTGAATGTGGAAAGCCAAGGCTCTGACCTTGTGTCCCTACCATTCACTTTATTTTTAAACCCTTAAAAAGCCCAAGCTACTATTTCTTTAGCTAATCTATCATTCATATTCACCATTACATATTCATATGGCCATTTACATCAGTCATGAATCAAACATGAACTGGAAACACAGGCATTGATTTAATGTACATGGTGGAAGAAAGCATGAGGAGGGCTGCCGCTGAGTATGAAAGATAAGTCATTTTTGCCCCTAGAGTCGACTAAAGCAATTGAGAGCTTCAATTATATTTAACTTATAGAAATCCATCATGGTATTAATGAACAAGGGCTGTGTGATGATTTCAGCTGCACGGAAGGAATGCTGTTGATATTTTCAAGGCTATTTCCGGACACTTCATTTTTAGATCACAAATTAATCCGGGTTACATTACAATTCTTCGTACTTATTCTCCAACTAATCACCCATCTATGTTTGTCACTGAATTTCCTTACAACTGACTGACTCATTCTTTCCCTCATTCAATCATACAGCACTTCACTCACATTCTGTAGCCTAATTTAGTCATGCATTAACTGAACAGGCTCACAAATATTGCTCATATGTATTCTTTTTTTCAGTATTGAGTATATGTAGACAAGAAGTCCCCCTGCCATTTGTGGAATGTCCTTAAAGAACACTAACATCCTGTTTGAGTGTGACTCTGATCTACCGTTCCCAGGAAACAAACTCCATTTTTCCCCTTTTTCCCATACATAGAGCAGACTGTGGTTTAGATTGCCAGTGTATTAGCAGTGGGTGGTTAAATATCTGGGCTGTACTTTTGTTACCCCCTCAGCAGACCAGAGGACGAACGTCACTTGTGCAGGTTACTTCAGGGCTATTTGTCATTGGATTAAGCTTACTGTTTCTTTGCAAATAAAAATGTCTTCCAAAAGACAGATTTGGTGTTCAAATTGTGTCAAGGCTTTTGGGGACCACACTTAGTAGCCACTAACACGCTCTCACTCCAACTCGTTACATATTGCTGCTTGGTCAGGACCCCTTGGCATCACTTTTTAACACCTTTAGCAACATTTTTCGATGCGCAGGTAACTCCATTGATTTCAGTTGTTTTCCCAATGAGTCAGATCAAGAGAGAAAGGGGTAGCTGCAGCTTGGAGTAATGGGTGTGGCAAGAGGTTTCATTGTCATAAGAGCTTCCTCCTGGCAACTGCGTTGGCCAATCAGCGCTAACCATAGTTACTATGGTATAAATCAGTGAAGGAATGAGTTGACTTAGAACACAAGCCTTTGATGACAAATTCAATTGATGTTTCAAAAAAATTACTTGTAAAAATGACTACTGAATAAATGGGTTTTGGATAAGATGGTGTTTTTTTTTTGTTTTTTGTTTTTTTGCTTAATTGATTAACGCCACTTAAAAGAAGCTTATTAAACTGGTTTTACTTCATTTTGTAATATATGGTGAGTGTTTGAGCAAACACATATGTATGCCTTATTACAGCAAAAAACATTTTCTCTACCATTATTATAAAAATAACATTTTTTAACAAATTTGTGTGACTTGTGTCAGGAGACATTTTTGTCTTTAAAATAATTAGTTTTTTAATGATTTTTTTATTTTATTATTTAGTTCAGGTACAGACATTTCAAGTATAATGCAATAAAAAATGATGAATACGAAGCATTGTAAATACAGCTCAAAATCAGTAAATCAGAGAACAAAAATAACAAGTATAAAATGAACAATACAAATAGGATGCCATGGGATGGCCTTGAACAGGGACATCCAGATGGAGACCCAGGCCCCAGCCAGGAATATGCCCCAAGGCGGCGTTGCAGGAGGGAGGAGCCATGGTGGAGTGATGTACGACATCACCTGACCGGAGGGGATGATGATGGAGGTGACGCCCACCGCGCTGAGAGCCGATGAGGTGGAGAGGGACCGAAGACCCCGGCAGCTGCGACTGAGCCTCAACAACCACCCCCTGAGGTGGAAGCAGGGATCCAGAGGACAGAGGTGGAGTGGGAGCGATCGAGGGCAGAGGTGAAACCTGACAGAAGGCGGAGCTTGCCGAAGCTGATGGGGTGGAGGGCCGGAGAGCAGCGAACAGCCCACAAGTCCGCAGCGGAGTTATGGCGATGTCTGACCCAGGTGGAGCCGACCTACCGAGGGAACCCTGCGATGTCGAATGGCCAATGGTCCATGCTGGAGCCGAGGGAGGAAGGAGTGAAGGCGCCAGAGTGACAGGTCGAGGCGGAGCCACGGGCTTCAGACATCCAGCAATCGATGACTCCCAGCCGGTCTGAGGGGTAGCTGCTTCACTAAGAGGAGGCTTAGATGAAACTGAGGGACTGATGGGAGGAAGCGATGACTGGATTGTTAGATTTGCTGAGGGCTGAAGAGCAGACTGAAGAACACAGAGACTGGTGACAGAACTTTGGTTGATGATGGCAGTTTGGAGAGGTGATGGGCGAGGGAGGATGGGTGGGGTTAACAAGACTGACGAAGAAGATTCCGATTCTGATGAGATGGGGGGGGGGGGGGGGTCACAGGAAATTAGTCTCGCCACACAAACACAAACTGTCCATGATGTTCAGGCAGTACTCACTCTCAGTGGTGGAGGGTGGGCGGGGCTCCATTCCCTCAAACTCCACGAGGACTCCCTCAGCAATGGAAGGGTCAGTCGGCTCACACCTGGTCAGGCGGATTCCCCTCAGGTTTGGTGAGATGTCTGGCTCCCTCGCTCCTTCCGGTGCGGGCTCTGACATCGCTGCAGAGGTCTTCTCTCTGTCTGCGGAGGGCATATCCTGCCATTCCTCGCAGAGAGGTGGTACTGCGCTGGGTCCTGGATCAGGACGGCATCAACAACGGTGAATGGTGAGTTGCAGGATGCCAGCACCCACTCCACATACATAGAAAAGCTCCCTCGAGGACCCTCCCCGGACAACTGTGCCCATGTGGCGGCGTTTAGACCCACATACAGGAACGAGCACAGGCAGTAGTCCAGGAAGGTGGTCTGATGGGTGAATACAGTTCCAAATGTCTCTCGAGGGAGCCTTCTGCCTGGTCCATGGTACGTCCATGGTGCACGCAAGGGTGAAAACGTTTAAAAAAAACACTGAACACGAAAACGAGGGGGGAGTGGGGACTTCTACAAACACGTGTTTACTTCTTTACTTCTTTATGGTCTGTTAATCTGACACAAAAACGGTGTTGTAGATAACAACTCACGAAGGCAAAGAAGAACTTGGAACTGGACTTTAATATACAAATCTTTACAGAGCCCACTCAGACACTGGTATACATAGATGCAACAGACACAGACAGAGTGAAACTGAGGAACTAAATACACACACTGATGACAGACATAACGAGGGGGACAGGTGACACAGATGATAATTAATTAAACTAACAAGGGATGACGGTGGCAACAGACAAACATGTGACAGTGATGTCGTACAAAAAGTGCATTTATCATGAACAGTATGAATGTTTTTTTAATGATTGTTCCTAAAAAAGTTACAGTGGTGATGACATCATGTAACCCATGCCATACAGAAGGTTTCGAAGGTAACATACTTTTGAATGTATTCTCAATATCATTATTGCTTTTTTTTTTACAGTGAAAGAAATGTATTTTGTCTTGTATAATTATTTGTGTAATTATAGTGATTAAGTTTATGGCTTGCTTTTATGCGGATCAGGAAGCTTTTTGCGTCCAATTGAAAAGACCCACTGACTCTATACGCAATGTGATTGGCCTGACCAGAGTTTGTTTTTTCCAGTTCAGAAGTATATTGAGAGTGGCTAGACTCTCGCAGCAGAGTAGATTTGACCATCAAAGCTGATATAGCGTTTCTCTTTAGGCGGTAATTTTTGAATGTGTGTGTGATCTTCGGTGGATGGAGAGGCTGGTCGCTTTTGGGGATTTTCTTCACATAAATCAATCGTTTGGCCTTGAACTACTCGGAATATGTGTACTATTTGAATAAATTGTGCCTGCAGTCATATCTGTCTGTTATATCATATGTTTTATATCATATAATACACAAATGGTAGGTTTCAGGATGTCGTTGGGTTACGTGTTCAAACTTGCCCAAATTATTTTCATTGGAGGGACAAAAACTGTTCCATAGAAAAAAGGAAAGGCCTATTCACACCAAAGATAACTATAATTATAAAGATATAGTTATATATTACTAAATATTGTTCTAAATGTAATAGAATTGCTGAGTCCACAGAGAAACTCGCAACTCCCAAAATTTCCCAGCTGATGTATGATAAAAAAACAGTCATTCATTCATTCATTCATTCATTCATTCATTCATTCATTCATTCATTCATTCATTCATTCATTCATTCATTCATTCATTGACTCCTGCTGCGTTTGTGCCATTACACTCGCTCAGCTCACTTCAGTAGACACGTTCAGTTTTTAATTGGAGTGTCTGTTCTCTAACTGAATTAAATTAACGGTAGGGGTGGTGCCCCGGTGGGCAAATGAACCCCTAGTGGTGGCTTTGGGAGTGGCTTCGTAGGGCAGTGAAGCAAGTGCATGCTGGGAGTTGTTGTCATGCATCCCCATGAGACAGAAATACATTTTCTGGCTTTTCTCAGTCTAGAAGGCACCAAATTCAAAATTAATTTTACATTTCTACTACGTAAATGTCCCATTTTTAATACACATTCATCTTCCCAGTGCTGAAGTACCCCTTTAAAGCAGCAGACCACAAAACTGCAGCATGTGCTTGAAATAAACATATCGTCCGCTGGTGTGGATATATAATATAGTTATGATTTTGGTGTTAAGTCATACAGGTTTGGAACAACATGAGGGTGAGCAAATGTCTTTGGATTAACTATTCCTTTAATTCTAATGGGGTGGGCCGGGATCCACTTAGTCCCCTTAATTTTTAACACTAAACTACAAACTATCCATTAGAGCTCTATAATGAGATGCTATCCAGATTCTGATTGCTAGAGGCTATAGGCGGAACTCACAATCAAACATACCTTCACACACAAATCTATTACTATCATTAGTTTTCCCAGTCCTCTCCCAATTCATACTACTACTGTGACTGTACCCCCTTAACATCCGTTAGCCTTCGCTACAGACATGTAGTTTCTAATGCTATCTGATGGTCAAAGTCGGCCATGCATAGCACTAATCAAATTAGCATAATTGTTCTGGAGTGCTGAGATGCTATCTGCCCACGGTGGGTTAATGTTCCACTATGAAGAGTGGCCGAGGGTTCTGGATCAGAGTGCTGATGTCCGGGCAGAGTAATAGCCACCAGATGTGAGGGACCATTTTGGAGAAAGAATGAGTGAACTGGGGGATAAATAAACAATGCTAATGCTTCACTTCCTGTCACCCACAAACGCTTTCTGGGAGAAATGGAGGGGGAGAATTTGAAGAACAGCATTTTCTTACCTAATCTCTATGTCCATTTACTGCTGCAGCAGCACATTTCAGGAACTGAGGGAAGCACCTATTGCACATTTTTCACTGAAAGTTACTCAAAGCCAATGAAAGATCAACACGATTTATGACAGAGACAGAAATTATTGATTGTTTGCTATGAATAAACCTCAAACATAGGGAAATAAAATAAGTTTCAAAGTCATCAGATTGAATTAAATTAGATGCTGCTAACATTTGCAATGGCACTGGAATTTTATCGATGGCTAGCAGGCTCGCTTTACTTTGAAAAGAATATAATCCACACAGAAGAACGAACCAGGGAAATGAACATTGTGCTTTCTATATATCCCCTGAGGCCTGGTTATTTATTATTATTATTTTTTCTTTCTTTCTTTCTTTTTCTTTAAAGATTTAACATATCCTCTTAATCTTGATCCTGCCTGGACTGGAAAAGCATAAAGCACGCTCTGAAGTCTTCACGTCTATCCCACACACTCTCTGTTGCCGTTCAAATGCTTTATGTCCACATTTGACCTATAAAGGTCTGAGAGGGGGGTAACATAGTTCCTGGGAATAAATGGAATACTTTCTTCTTTATATTATTTACTTTGTTCATCAACTCTCTCTTGCTTTGTTTTCATTCATGTGCCAGCTTTTTTTCTTTTGTTCACTATGCAAATGTTGTTGTTTTTTTTTTCTTGCAAAAAACTCTTTATATAATTTGTTTGTTCATTATCTCTTCCTTCTAATAGATTTTCCTCAAATAAGTATTGAGTAATATTATCAACATGGACTTACTATAGCATTACGGTTATTTTAGGGTTTGGTTTAGGGTTAGTTACTTGTAATTATGCAAAATGTAATGTTATGTCTCTAGGAATGTAGAAACTTGATACTGGCACATTAAAATAAAATGTTACCTGTTTGTTTGTGACCTTGCTATTTCATGTTTTTATGAAATCCTTATTATTATTATTATTATTATTATTATTATTATTATTATTATTATTATTATTATTTTAAATATATTTTCAAAATAGGAAAAAATAAACAATAGAACAAGGCATATACATATATACATTTTTAGGTTTACACAATTTTTCAAGAAAATGTTACTATTAAAATGAGAAGTAACTACAGGAAATTAAGTGATGCATTAGTGTAAGAAAAAAAAAAAAAAAAAAAAAAAATATATATATATATATATATATATATATATATATATATATATATATATATATATATATATATATATATATATATATATATATATATATATATATATTTACTAATCTTATCTTAAACAGATACTTCACCGCCTTTTCATATTAAACTATGTTATTCCCTTAACTAATACGAGTTGATACATACCTCTCTCATCTCTAATCTCTCTGACGCGCGGTGATGATCTGATAGCATTTAGCTTAGCCCACTAAGCCCAGTTCATTCACTATGGTACCAAACAGAGATCAAGTTAGATGCGACCAAACACCTCCACGTTTTCCCTTATTTAAATTATTGTGCCCACAGATCAGATGTGAGGGAGGATTTTCAGGCGTGACTTTTTACTGCGCCGAGTCGAAGTACTCTCAGAGTGCTATTCCGCCATACGTTATAGTTCTCCTTTTTAATCCACTTAGAAAAGCACCATGTTATATTTTGTCATCATACTTGATTGTTGAAATATTCGTGTAACTGTATTTAAATAGGGAAAACATGGAGGTGTTTGGTCGCTTCTAAATTGATCTCTGTTTGGTACCATAGTGAACGAACTGGGCTTAGTGGGCTGAGCTAATTGTTATTAGAATGTCAGCATCAGAGAGATTAAGTGCACGCACTGAGACGAGAGTGGTATAAATCAACTCATTTTAGTTAAGGGAATAACATAGTTTAATATGAAAAAGCGGTGAAGTATCCCTTTAAATTCCATATTCAACTTACGGAAATAAAACAAAAACTGACACAACGCATGATGTCGTACGTAGCATAAGAATTTTGATCTGCGAATAGGGGAAGTTAAATAGGGAAAGCGATCTGACGGAAGCCAGATATTTTAGTTTATAATGTGTTAAATATGGATATTTTTCTTACACTAATGCATCACTTCGCTTCAGAAGGCCTTTGTGGGTGAGTAAATCATGGGTGTTCAATCAATCAATTTTGGGGTGAACTATCACTTTAAAAGAGGAAAAATGAAAACAATTGTATCTGTTTTTAAGTTTGTTCATTTATTTATTATCATCATTCCTTCCATGTTTTTTTCTGTCTTTTGTTATTTTCACTTGCTCTTTTTATTTGTTTGTTTCTTACTTTTTTTGTTCATTTGTTTGCTTTTTCTTGCATTTGTTCACTTGTAATTTGTTTCATTCTCTTTCACTGAATACTTTTTTTATGTATACATCATTTGATCAGCTCTGTAAATAAAGTTAGTAAGCAGTTAAATAAGTAATATTAAAGAAAGTTGAAAGTATGTGTCAAGTGTTTTATAGTTTCTTCTTGCCATTTGTAGTTAACTGCAATAAGTAACCACAACCTCAATTCATCATAATGAGTAAATTCTATTATGATTTTATTTATTTTTTTCTGCTATTCTTTTATTTTTGGGGTCCAAAAGAGGGTCCAGCAAGTTGCTGATTCAGTGGGGACACATATGAAGGTCGCACAGGTTTTGGTTGTGATAGATTGGATTAATCTAGCCTCTGGCACAGAATGATGAATACACACACACACTCACTGTAGCCCACACAGCCCACAATGCAGGCACAAAGATACACACGCACACACACGTGATAAACAGCCCTGGAGACGGTGACTTGATGAAATTGGGGAAGTGTCATTTTTAAGAGAGAGGCCATTAATAATAAACATGGGAAATTCTTGGCTGATGCATTCTAACCTCCCTCTCTTGCTCGCGCTTTCTCTCTCTAAGTCCTCCACAGCCTGTCTTACAGATCTATTTCCATATTTCTAATCATATGGGCCATTAGAACCAATTGTGTGTCTTTGTTTAGTTTTAGGCTGTCACACTTCATTTGATTGCTTGGTTCAAACCTTAGTTTAATTCCACAACTCAAATAAATCAATATTAATTGATGCCAGCTTTGCTCTATTGTTTCTTGTTATTTTAGTCGCTTATAAACTTTACATGCATGCTATGAGGATATTCACGTGTTTTTTGCATTCCACTGCGCTGCTTTTACAATTTTTTCTGTGATGTTTGACTGTTGCTGCTATTGCAGCATCTTATGCAAAACACAGTATTCTTAAAACAGGACTTTTAAAAACGCATCTCTAGGCCTTGCGTTTTTTTCCGATTCCACTTCAGAGGCGGACAGTAGTGGAGTATTTTTACTTTCTACTCAAGTCAATTTTTAAGTATATACATTATCAGTGTTTTCTTTAGAAAATATTTACTACACCGCATTGCAAAGCTTAATATATAATGCCATACCTTTTACTACACTACGTTTTATAAATAAAAGTTGTTGTTTTCTTACCTTTAATACTTAATTACACTAAAATTTTTGTAATTTCTGTAAAACTTTGAGTAAAAGTATACAGCACTACATTTTTTTAATGTTATTAAGTATTACATGATATTCAATATGAAATGTATTGCTGTAAAAAGTGCAGTATTATGTTTTAGAATGTTGTGAAGTAAAAGGCCTCCCTTGGGAAAGAAGAATTGCAAAAGCTACAAAGACTGTGAACTACTTTCCAAAAGCATTTCAGAAGACAAGTAGGAATGGGAAATGTGTTTTAATGTAAGACTTATGATCAGGAACATTGAAATATTTAAAATGGGATATAGGACGAATATCATTTATACCAATTGCAAACTACAAACCACCTTTTCTTGTGTACAAATGCAGAAAGCTGCTTTCACACCAACCAAACAGCCCAAAATCCTCGCACATGTATTGCATCACATATATAGAGTCAAATGAAGGCATGAAGAGCTTTTCTGGTTTTGACATGATATAAACAAGTCAATTCTCTTGCATCGTGCAACAAAACAACGATTTGAGTGAAAACTATTGTACAAAAAAATAGTCTACACTTCTTTACATGTAAATGTTTTGAACCCACACTGGCACACCTTAGTTTGGCAGTAAAGGGTTGCCCAGACAGGCAGAGAGGAAGAGGATTTCTGCCATCTGTGTGAGACATCAAAGGATGTGTGTTAGCTGAATTTAAAGGAGACATTGAGCAAGAAAGGAAAAGACAGAGAAAAAAGCTGCCTACGGGGTTAAGGAGGCATCTCTACTGGTTTTTTGTCTCTTTTATTTCCTCCATTTCACTTCTTTTATTGTTCACTTCTTTGTCAGTGTTTATGTATCTTCTTGACGTTGGCGTGTTTCCAGCACAGGTTGTCTTTCAGTTTTCTTCCAAATGAGGCAGAAGACTATGACAGCTCTGCCTTTCCTCTCACCGCTAACACCTCTAACATCTTTTACTAGAGGTGTCTTTTTATCCTTTGACTTTTCAGTGTACCTGTCGTCCCTTTTTCTCACATTCGCTCTTTTTCTTGGCTGGACTGTCAGTCGTTCTCTCACTATCACACATTCACAGACAGCTATTTTCTCTGCTCTCTGCTAAAACATCCCCCCCCTCTCTCTCTCTCTCTCTCTCTCTCTCTCTCTCTCTCTCTCTCTCTCTCTCTCTCTCTCTCTCTCTCTCTCTGTCTGTCTCTCTCCAAACAAAGTCGAGATGAAGCTTGTATGCCACTTGTCAAACTCAAAGACAAAGGTCCTGTCTGCACCTGTTATTACAGTAATGTCCATCTCAGTGATGCAGTCATAAGTGGACAGTGCTAAATGCAGGTGTAAATTGACCCGGTGGCTCAAACCGTGTTTAGCGTTGTGATCCTATATCGACATCACAAACCCTAAAATGTACATAAACCCTGCCACAAGAATGTGCAACAAAAGGGGTAAGGCCAAGTTGATAAGAGGAAGGGTTGTTTAGGAGTCTGCTCATGCTGTCGCCTCTGTCTTTTGACATTTATTGCAATACAGTACATAACACAAATGTAATCACGTCATAAAAGCAAGATGATAACATAAGTCATAACTGTAATTAAACTAAACTATACCTATATCTCAATGCAGCATATATTCTCTGGCTCTGTAGGTATTTTAAAATAGTTCTAGGTCTGCGTGAGGTAATCAGAGATGCTAACTCTTACTCTTGAAGCTCTGCCCTCTTCTTGAAAGGGGACCAGCAGCTCATGCATTTAAAGGGAAACACACAAAAACACCACTTTTTTTTTTTTGTTCGCCCTCAAAGAGTGACAATTTTAACATTCTATAAAAATGATCTGTGGGGTATTTCCAGCTACAGCTTTACATACACACCCTGGGGACATAAGATACTTATTTTACATCTTAACAGGGGGCATTGCTATCAGAGTTTAATGCGACCTTCCTAAATTCTTCAAGTAAGACATTTTTCACTAAAATCTTTTTTGTGCACTTTTGCAACTGCTTTCTTACTTGGTTATTTGAATGTAGATTTTAGCAGTACAGCTTTTTGCTGGGGGAATTATGATAATACTCAAAAAATGTGTTTATCTTGAACACTGCAACATTTCCTTAATGGAACATATTTATGTTTTCAGTTTGACGGCAGACATGTATTTGATTTGGCTGAATAACTAATTTATGAATTTGCTGCTTTGTTTTGTTAGGCCGCTCACTCTGGAAGATGACAGATCTCTCTCTCTCTCTCTCTCTCTCTCTCTCTCTCTCTCTCTCTCTCTCTCTCTCGGGTGGAGATGTTTTTTCAGTTAATGTCCAACTATTATGACTTATGTTTTGGAGAAATACCACTTCTCTGCAGGATGTGCTGTCAAGTTTTGAATGCAAAACAAGCATTTACAGAAATAGTTTTGTTTGGCCCACCTTTTTCTACATCCTTTTACTTTGCCTTTTTCTCTGCCGCTCATTTTCTCTAATGATGAAGTGTTTTCTGAATGTTTCATTGCTTGCTTTCTGCTAGTCATCTGCTCCATGCTGCGTCTTCACTGGGCGTTCCTCCTTCCAGGAGAATGCATGATGTCAACCTGACTTATCTCATAAAACTCCCCTCACGTTTCTGGCAAAAGTGGACCACCACAAATTCAATTAGTTTTACATTACAGAAATGCATTCTCCTTACTAAAGAAATGCAGATATTGCACCAAAATATCAAAACACGCTGAAGATGGATATCATGCTCTAACAACTTTTATTGCTGCTGACATTTATGTCCATAAAATGAATGGCTCCATCATGACCCCATTAAGGCCGATGCTTTTTTTCTTGCCCAAAACAAAAAGAGATTTTCAAAAAAATATACATTTAACTTTAAAACCATAAAGTGAAGTAAACTGCCTGAGCCAGCATACTAGGGAATGCTTATTTAGGCTCTTTACAGGAACCATGCTTTCAAGTTCTCATTGTGATACATGCCTGCATTCAATAATATCTTTAGGGAATGGAAAGGAAAGTCGACGTGACACAATTCCCCCCTACAGAGGCTGGATCTGGATCAACATCTGGGATTACATAAAGGTTTCTGCTGAACAACCCCCCACACACTTGTCTGTGTCAATGTTTGTCCTAAAGTGTGTGATTTACATCCCTATGGGGACAATTTGATGATGACAAGAAGTACACATAACCAAAGCAGGTCACCGGTAGAATGCATCAGCATAACAGACATGCTTGCATTTCGCAGTTTGTGTAAATTGACACACAAAGGTCATGGGACTTCCTGAATGGGATCCATCCCATCACCCACTCAGTTCGCCACGGAAACGAGAGGGTAAAAACAACATCCTTTCATACCCAAAAACTGAGTGAAAATGCACACATGTTTTTTGTTATTTAGATCATAGCCATAGCAGCTATATTTAGTAAAGTTAGAATTTCCCAGCATTCCATGAGATGGGGGTTAAAATAACTACTAAAAGACCATTTGCTGTTAGAAGGCAGAAGTTCAAAATGCTGAATTTCAAGTTGTGCTTTTTATTAATTGCAATTTTTGTAAGGGTTTCGCATTTTCTCTGTAAACGTAAGGCAAGGACAGAGAGCAAAAGCATTTAACACAGCACTATCTCTGCTGCCGAAATAGTTCCGTCTCCGAAACCCTGACAGTTCATTTGCACTCCCAAAAACAGCAACTTATTTTAGCAAGGCAGAGCGGTGAAACATATCACGCTCTCCATTTTCAGATCTATTTTTGGCTGCTGCCCCAAATCTCACACACACACAAATCCAAACCATCATTCATAGATCCGAACAGGCCACCAGTGGTGTAAATCACCCCTTGAAAAGTTGGTATGACCCACCAGTGAACCTAATAAAGAACTTAGCATTCCGGACCTCAACATCCAACTGTCCCGTCCAAACAAAAGGGGTTGGGAGGAGCGACCAATATTTCATTCTTGCACTGGTCTTTTCTGGTACAGCAGATTTAGATTGAGTCCATTGGGAGGAGATTGCTGAGCCATAAGGGTCCCGGAGTGATAGAGTGGAAGTTTAGTGTGCGGGCATTCCATTCAGACAAAGGCCTACAGGCGCCCCATTTGTCCATTGGTCCCTTTTAATGAGACCTCCCTGACAACCCCAACAATGGCCCAGGCCTCTTCTCACTGCCAGGCATGGTCATTATTTTGATATGCATTCAGAGAAAGAACCTGAAAAGTTTTGATGCTGAGAGGGACTTGAGGGAGTTTAAGTGTGTTTTGGTCTGCAAACATAAAAAAATAAGGACTTTTTCATCTTCTGAGATAAAGTGTTTTGTCAGGCATTTGAAGGATAGTTTCACAATGAAAATGCACGAGACAGAGTTTATTGTTGGTTATTTTTAAGGAATCACTATTATTAAAATGGTTGTGCATATTCGTATTTATTTTTTTTAAATTTAATTCAAAATGCCTTTAAAAAAAATCTGTATAAAGATATATACTTGCGATTGTGAGTCAGAATTGTGTGATATAATCACAATTGTGTGTTAGAAAGTCAAAATTGTGAGATAATTGTTTTTTCTCCCTTTTTAGCACTTTTCTTTAAAATGTAAAGTGCTTTAAAAATAAAATGTATTATTATTATTATTATTATTATTATTATTATTATTATTATTATTATTATTATTATTATTATTATTATTATTATTATTATTATTATTATTATTATTATTATTATTATTATTATATAAACTGGCCATTGCTATAAAGTTCAATTCTGAGGAAAAAAAGAATTTCTCAGAATTGCGATTTTATATTAGCCTGACAAGCCAGACCCACATCAAGATGTTTGGTCTGGAAACTCACCATTGACAGGGCTCAATCCGAGGGGCGGGATAAACGGTTGTCTTTCAAACTCCCTCTGCACGCGATAGGATAGCGCTATAACCAACCAGAGCAACGAAGGTGAAGCAGAGCTTGTTGATAGATTAAACATCCGCCGTATCCGGTCAGCAAAACTCCGAACACATCTTCCCTTTTTAAGGAACGACTTCAGTGCCGTTCTTTGTTCTAAAAGCTTAACTCCAAGTCTTCCAGAGTCGTGGTCAAAGCTGATTCGAAAGACCGCCGTTCGCCAAATTCTGTGTTTACTAGAAGCACGCAAATGCAACTCGGCCGTCGTCATTATGGCCCTGCCCACCGACTCTATACACGAGGTGATTGGCCCGGTGAGAGTTAGGCGAATACAGCTCAGAAGGGTATTGAGAGTTGCTAGACGACACTCGTGGGCAGATTAGATTTGCTGCCGCTAGGGTGCGTCTAGATTTCTAGGCTAATTTTATATATCACTATTCTGACGATTCTATTCAATTGTGAGAAAAACAAATCAGAATTGTGAGATAAAAAGTCACAATTAACTTTTGTTTTGTTTTTGTCCTGTGGAATACCAAGCTTAAATAATATCTATCATTTCGCTTGGTGGTGAAATTTCCGATGGAGCTCCGCAACCGAAGATGCACGGGTTCAAGGTGAATCTGGCTGAGCATGACGTCTCATCACACCAGCACCCAGTTTGTGTGTCTAAGTCAGTTGTCATTTCCTTCTGTCATTTCAAAGAATGGAACAACGGCGAGCGCATCGAGTATAAACACTTCACCAAATGGACGAGGAGTATGCGCAGTCAGGCTAAGGAACTGATCAGACAGAACGCATTTTTGCGCCTTGCGTTTTTACCGCTTGCTGCTTCATGCATTTTTGAAGGAGTGCTCTGAGCGCACGAATAAAAAAAAAAAAAAAAAAAAAAACACTCTGAGAGAAAAACGTACAAAAAATAAAATTATGAAAAAACATTAACCAAAAAAGGCAGTGCCTTGAATTTTTGAAACTGAAAAATGTGTTCTGTCTGATTGGGGGCTAAAGGTGGTAAAACAATTATTGGTAGGGACAACGGTCTTGCATAATTTGCAGACAACATGGTTCTGAATATGGTCAGACTTATAAAATCCAAAAAAATGCCATACTGGTCAGCTGACTTGTTTTCCTTATTTATCAACATTTTCCTTGCTCGCTGAGGCACTCATTTTCCACATATCACTCCACTCCGGTTCTGTTACTGAACCAAACATGATACTGACTGGCTGTAAGCTTGTCACTCCTTAAGTTTCTAGGTTACCAGAAAGTGAGTGCCTTTGTTCATATAACCAAACTTGCGTCGCAACCTCTGGTTTCTCCCGATGAAGAATGAACAATTATTGAACATTTTATCGAATGCATTTTTTATTGGTATCGATTACGTGTCTATCACGATACATATCGCTATAGTTTTATCACCCAGCCCTAATTCAAAGATTCCCATTCTATTCAGAAAATATTTCACCCATAACACTCTTCTTCAGAAAATGTGTTGTTAGAATGGAAAGAAAATGGTACATTATTCATTTTGGGCCAGCCAAGATAAATTTAAATACCTCCTAAGAACGTCAGATCTGTAGTCGAGTATGTGCTCATGGAATGTTGATCTGTGGTGCTCGTGAGAAAATTGGGTTCCAGCCTTACAAGACAGTATGTGTGAAAAACTGAAAAGAGCTCTAAGGCATAGAAAAGTTCTGTCATAAACTAAATCTTTAGGTTAGCGATTTGACTAAAAAGGAATATAAATTAATTTGAGATGTAAAGAAAGCTTTACAAGGGGGATGAGAGAGAGAATGTATATGATTGGACAATAGGGTGTGGGCATGTGTTTTCAGAGAGTCCATCTGCAGAGTGAATGTTTGTAGGGGTAATGATGTGTGTATGAATGGGGAGCTTCTTTACCCAAACCCCTCACCAAATGTTCTTCTCCCTCTAGTGCTGTAGCACATTCATACCCAACATCATCATTCGAAAGAGAGTGGGAGGGATACGACTGAAAGGGTGTTGGCAATAGTGTGTCAGTCAAGTACCGTGAAAACAGATGTGTTTTAGAGCTGGACAGAGGAGAAAAAAGGGGGTTTGACCACTGAATACGATCATTGTTTGGCCTTGCTCTCTCTAAGAAAGCGTCTTAGCAATGATTGCATTTCGAGACCAGGATGCTTATTGCATGCAAACTGAGTCAGAGGCGGACAGTACTCAAGTATTTTTACTTTTCAAGTAATTTTTTTTTTCCATGTACAAGTATATGCACTTTATCAGTGTTCTTTTTTGGGAACCTTTTACTTCACAACATTCCAAAACATAATATTGTACTTTTCACAGCAATACATTTCTTATTGAATAATGTAATACTTAATTACATTAAAAATGTAGTACTGTATACTTTTACTCAAGTAAAATTAGTAAAAGTTTTACAAGTACAAGTAAGAAAAGTAAAAATACTCCACTACTGTCCGCCTCTGAACAGAGTATATTCTGATTAACATTAGTATGGTTTGCTAGTGGTGGCCTCCTAGCAACCCCCAGAACCCCCTAGCAACACCTTACTAACCACATAACAATGCTAAATGTAATTTATATGTAAATATAAAATTGCCATATATTTTGGCAAGCCCCCACTCATGTATTCTTTGGTAAATCTAGTTTCATATTATTGCTGTAAAAGCATAGCTTGCTTTAATGGGTGCTGAGAAGAAAAGAGGCACCTCATATCTTATGCAACATCCCGAAACAAGCATTCACATGCACATGCATATAAAACCTTATCCATCAGAGCGGTGGAGATGTTTTGTTTCTTAGTTGGTGCCAAAAGCATGTGAACCCGGCTGCTCAATCTCAGTCTAGATACACGCATGCATGCATACACACTCCCTCCTGTCAGGACGGTGGATAATTAGCTGGTGCTTTCTGGCAGGGGGTGGAGTGCACCGGGGAGAAAGACCTGCTAAACTCTTTTGTCCCTTTTTTGTGATGTCATATGGGGCCCCTCCCCTGGCGCTCCTTTATGACACAGCCACAGGTTCCTTTTCACCCCGCTTGTCCTCATGCATTCATGGGCATCATTCAGCAGGCCCCCTGCTTTTGTGTTGGGGTGAAACACCCATCAACCACCCCGATCCGCTCTCATTCACCATATGGCTCCATCCAAAGACCCCCACTAAGAGCGAGGAAGACAGGGAGAAGAATGAGAGTAATGAAAAAGAGCTAAAGCTTCAGCAGCACATGAAATTGATTTTATTTCTGGCTCTTACAACTCACAAAATTGGGGGAGAGAGAAGTAAGGAAGAACTGAAGCTTGAATTGTTAGGTTCATCATCATCACACACTGATCAAACTCCCTGATGAGCTTCTCGAGTATTTTATACAAATAACTTGGGCTTTGAATTCTCATTTAAAAATGCATAATGTGACTAAAATAGTGCACAAATGAAGTTTGCCAAAAAAAACAATTTAAAAACTTGTTGGGAAAACCTTCCTTTTTCTTGTGCAATTTCATTAGATATCATCGCATTCGAATGTGAGGAATAAGACAAAGCTGTGATGCCCAATCGGTAAAGAAATTAAATGACTCCTTTCAACTGAAAGTCAAAGTCAGTCCAAAAAGAAAGAAAAAACATTCACTTAATTAACTTGGCTGCATTTAAAGGCACAGTATTTAAGTTGTACTGCTAAAGGTCATTTATTCGAAACAATAATAAAGGCTTAGCTTGATGATGCTGTGAATGAACATAGGATCATGGGAGTTGTCTTCTTACCCTTCACAGCCGTTAGAAAGCAATCCGACGGGAAATCCAGTTCATGGATGAGCTAATGTATAAAAGCTTTATTAACATTACTGTGGTATAAAGCGGAATGAGGTTAGTTTAGTGGATGCTAATGAGAACACTTGTACAAAACACAAGTTTTGAGTCCCATTACAGTAAAATAGATAGATATTAGAATATTATAATAATAGGATTCCACTATAAAATTAATTTGAAAATATATTATGTGGCAGAGATAACTGTTTCATAAATATTATTAAAAATAAAGCTCTATGTGATTATGCTAGCCACTTGACAGTAGGGCTGTCTCTGAGGCATGGTGTAAACATGGTAAACCAATAAGACTATTGCATGTTGAGCTATATAACAATGATTCATTTTTTTTTTTTTTTTGTCAAAAAGGTATCCAAACAGTTGCTTCCTACATAATATGTTAAAACGTAAATTCACATTAAATTCACATTTTCATTAAAAACTCAAAGACACAGGCAATAACACTGGATACATTTGTAGCTTTCTATTGGATTTATATATATACATACAAAAATCTTACATATTATGCATCTTAAATATTGTAGTCCTCTATTTTATGCTCTTCACTTAACTAACTTCTTTTTGCTATCCATCTCGTTTGCTCAGATGTACAACACTGCTGTACAACAAAGCACCTACTTCTGGCGGAATGTGTTTAAATGGAACACCCTAAGCCCTTGATCACTTGGAATCTGCTATGGAGCCATGCTGTTTTATCTCAGTATAGCTCTTCTAAACTGCTTAATTGACCTAACTTAACTTACAGCATTAAAATACTTTTCCCTCCATCGTTTGAATCCTGAAAGGTATGTGGGTAAATTAATTGCAAGCACTGCGGGACTGGGTAAACCCAGTCTGAACTGCTGGTGATTTGATTTTGCCCGGCAACTCAGTCTGGAAACCTGTACATTCATTTCTACTGCTTCTGTTACACTTTTATGGGAACCAATCACAGACTGGCTTATCCACCTGGCACGCTATTGGTGGGTTTAACACAATGACAGGTAGAGAAATGATGGGTCATTGCCTGTTGATCATGCCTGATTTTTTGAAGGACTATCCAAATGCATACAGAGCCATTCAAATAATGCTTGTTTATCTACGTTTAGCTATGCCTATTGTGCAGTAGAAAATACAGAGCAGACCCCCCCTGACCAATGTTAAATTTTAAATTGGTGATAGCCAGACAAGCAAGTTCCTGTTCTGAGGTCACAATCATGTAGCATCTGTTGTCTATGGAACTGCCTGAAGTGTACATATGTGTAGACTTGTTCCCTCTGTCAAAATCAAGGGGTCGAGGGTTCTGTTCAAATAAACTTCCCTCGACCACTTGACGAAGTTGAACACACTTCAAAATGGTGGCGGGGATTCCCCCAAGTGGAAGTGCTATAGGGAAGTTTGTGAGTGTATGTCTAAAAGTGGAGTTAAAGGAAGAGTTTGAATCAGACTGATTCAGTCATGCAGAGACTAAGTTCACAATTGACTCCTCACTAATCAACGAGTCATGTTTCCTCAATTTGCATAATATTATAGGTTTTTAACTTTCCCCAAAGACATTTTATCTTAGTAACACATTTAGTTTTTTGGTGATTTACAAGCTAAAGATGCCAATCGGTACTCATACTTTTATAAATAAGGAAATACCAAACTATTGGTTTTTATTAACAATTTGAGTTGTTTTTATTGCCCAAAGGGCTGGATAAATATACAACAGAACACGTCGGGTTAATTTTACCCAGCAAACTCAGTTGTTTATTTAATCCAGCATAGCTGATTAATTTTTTTTACGAGAATACTAGAAATATGCTGTGTCTGGTTTCATAACCTGTCCATAAACAATCAGTGTACAGTTATGAGAACATATTTTAACATCATAAGTATTTATATTCTGTATCTTTTTGATTAAAAAAAGGCATTTCCATCACAAGAAAAGACAGATACGACACTCGCTTAGTCCCTCACATCGCGCCTCTGTATGTTGCTCTTTTTAGAAAATTAAATCTAATTATTAAAGTTCAATAACGAATTTACAGACAAACAAACTTGCAGTTTAATGGAGAAGCACTGCTCTCTCCTGAAGAAGTTGCAAATAAATAACTCAACCCATGGGTTATGTCTTACCAAGGTTCTGGGTACAAAAAACTATCCAAAGAAAAAATGATCCAAAAGGCTCAACCCACACTGTACAAAAAAAATAAATAAAATTAAAGTTGAGAAAACGTAAAGGTTTAACGCAACCAGCTGAAGAACATGTTGGAGTGAATTTAATCCATTTGAGTTATCTCATTTTTTTTTCATGTTAAATATTTGGATAAACTTTAAAATTTGGATTTGTCATACAGAACACAAGTCTATTTTTTTTTTTTTTACATTGAGGATTTGGGTAGAAAAAGTGTATGTTACAGGTCTCATAAGTATGTGTATGCTCTAAGCCAAATTAGTAAGACACACATAAACTCTAATAACCCCCGGGTTGATTTCTCAAGGTGACATGATAGTGATGTTGCTGTTTCATACAACATACATTTGTGCTTTCTTGCATGGCTGAGCATCTGACTGCATTTGACAGATAGTAGGAGTGTGTGCTCACCCTAAGGGTGTGAAACCTGTGCACCGAGCCCCAACAGGTCATTCGCACACCGGAGGGCAAAAAGACACGCAGCCCTACATGACTTCCCATCCTGACCCACTTCCATCAACTCTCATCAGATCAAACAGCACCATGCTACAACTCTCCATATTCCTTCCTCTCCCTCTATGTCTGTATGATCCCTTATTTCTGGCTCAGCCGTTGGCGGTGAATTGAGAGGTGAGAAAAGATTTAATCGCTCAAAGAATGTTGCCCCCCCCCCACACCCCCCTTTGTTATTTTGTGTTCTCTCAAAAGCGTAAAGTCTGAAGACGGTGCGGCAAAACAAAAGCGTGGTTAATGAGGGTGCTAAACGCAACACACATGTAGCGATTGCAGCAGTCTCCTGACAGTGCCACAGATGAAAGCAAGAGGAAGACAGCACAGGGAGAGAGAGCAAGAGATGGAAAACAATGTTACACAGAGATCAAACCCTGCTGATGAGATCTGTGTGATGTTGAGAAAAAAATAAAACATGTTTCAATACATTTAGGTAGAACAACATATTTAGGTAAAGAATTGTTTCCGTTTTAACTCTGTTTAGCAGAAGGACTGGTACATGGCTGTCTATAAACTTCTTATGATTTTACCTATAAATAGTCATAATAGATTCAGATTTGCTTTCCTCGAGCTGTAAGCATGTGAAACTTTTATACTGCTAACTAAAACAAGAGTTTACCTAAGCTATAGGAATATTTGTTCAAGCGTTTGTTTGGATGTCATAGAGATGATGCCTGAATAGATGCAATGTATCTCTGAGGTTAGTGGACCATGGTGAGGCCTGATCTCTAGACGCAGAGAAACTCAATATTTAACAGACAACATCTGTCAAATGTGTGATCATCTAATTTTACCTCACTAAAGGGCTTTTCACACTGTGCTTAACCGCAGGTTATCGTCATTCTAAACGCCACTTTTAACCCCGGGAGAAAGAGCATTTCACACTTGTAATTTAGATGCAGGGTTAGCACCCTTTTACTCTGGGTTATGAAACTCTGCTCTGGAGGTGTTAACTCTGCATTGCGGTGCCAAACTTGTACAGTGTGAAATGATGCGTTGTTATAATGTAACAAGTAGATCCTTAGTAACCAATCATGTGCCTTATATTCACACTCTTTGGGCAGTCACGGAAACACTGCGCGAAAGTTTGAGAAGTTTACTCAGAAAAAATGCACTATTACAGTCAAATGTGTGGTACGAGGACACGCAATGCTAGATGCTTTATGTAAACAGGTCAGGTGCTGGAGTTGTCCTGTCAGAAACACTGACATCACAAATAAGGACTTTAACCCGGGGTTTGGGAATGTATAGTGTGAATATAAATAGTACGAGTTTGCAATCTCGTGGAATGTATACGGCAAAATGAGTTTTGGCGTGCGTATGGTACGCGGTTTTTCGCGTGCATATGAGACGCACTTTATGGCATATTATACATACGAACCCCCCACCCCACCACCCTAAACATACCCAAGAGCGTCTTATATGCACGCCATAAAGTGCGTCTCATATGCACGCGAAAAACCGCGTACCATACGCACGCCAAAACTCATTTTGGCGTATACATTCCACGAGATCGCAAACTCGTACTATTTATACGCATGACCATGAGATCGTGTTGGTTGTTTTGGAAGCTTAGATGGGCTTGCTCCTCCCTAAATTACATTTAGGAACAAAATGTATAAGGGCATTTCAGTGCCATATATATATATATATATATATATATATATATATATATATATATATATATATATAAAATATATATATTTTAAATATATATATATATATATATATATTTTTTTTTTATAAAACCAAGATTAAGAGAATTATGTTGCAATTCAAGATTAAAGTCATAATATTTTGAGAATATTGTCCTTTTTTCATTTGGAGACTTGGAGACAGTTTTTCTCAGTCACTTTGGTACATTTCTCAGATCAGAATTGAAATTCTCAAAACTACCTGTTCAATTCTCACATCATTGTGTCACTTGAATAGCTGCACATCAAAAAAGCAGTTTCTCATTTCTTTGAACAAGTTGCAAATGCTTTGGTACAGCCATGCAAATGATTATGTACAATTCTCTGTTGTTTCCTACAGTATCAGTTGCTTATGTCATGTTGATCAAAATGTATTATATTGGGAATAGTCTCACCCCCACAACATTTAGGCACAAGCTCATAGCTCAAAATCTTTACATGCAAAATGGTTGAACAAGTTATCATAATATGTCAAGCATATTTCTATACTTTCTATATTTCCAATGTCAATTATGCCCAGGTGAATCTTGACTTCTCTAACGAAGGGGCTTCTCATGAAACATCAACTAGCAGGTACACATATATATATATATATATATATATATATATATATATATATATATATATATATATATATATATATATATATATATATATATATATATATATATATATATATATATATATATATATATATATGTATATATATATGTACCTGCTAGTTGATGTTTCATGAGTATATATATATATATATATATATATATATATATATATATATATATATATATACACACACACAGAACCGCATGTACAGTTTTTCCTATGTTCACATTTCTTCTTTAGTTTTTTTTTTTTTTTGTGTGTGTGCTGTTCAGTGTTGTCTTCGTTTCTGTATCTCGATGACTTTCTGTCAATAAAATACATTACAAACAGTAAGAGTGTACATTTTTATCTTTTCCATTCTCTTACAATTACACTCACACATAAACTAAGATGTAAATTACAATTGACAATCATTTTCATCAAAACTTTAGCCATAGTTTCCATCAGAACATCCCTCCAGAGTAAACTGTTATATTGACATCAACATGACTAAACAATTTGACTGTCTTATCCGTACACAATGACACAAGGACTTGTCATTCTGATGGCACTGACATGTTCATTGACACAGATATTTACTTTTGAGAAATGAACTAAGGTTTTTGAGCAAGAGAGTGGCTTTTGCAGGTTATCCATGGTGTTTTGCTATTTGTACAAATTGTTTTGAGAAATGCACTTACTGTTTAGCAAATTGTGAGTTTGATTCGAGAAATGTACCAAAGCGACTGAGAAAAACTGTAAATATATATATTTAAAGTGTATAAGTTTACAAGTATTTAACTATAAAAGCTGAATTAAACATTTAGGCGTTTCTAAAACAATCATATTTAGAGTAGCTGCAGAATTATGCCTCAAACTAAGATGGCTGGCTGGCTGGATTTATGGATGGATGGATGGATATAGATAGATAGATAGATAGATAGATAGATAGATAGATAGATAGATAGATAGATAGATAGATAGATAGATAGATAGATAGATAGATAGATAGATAGATAGATAGATAGATAGATAGATAGATAGATAGATAGATAGATAGATAGATAGATAGATAGATAGAGCTTGTTATTTTTTTCTCCAAAACACAAGCAAATGATGTAATTAGGGTGAAAAGAATTAACAGCAGCCTGAGCTCACCCTGTCACAGCATTAGCACTCCACCACGGAGAACAGCTTATTTCTGTTCTTAAGGGCTAATTTGCAACTTCGATTTTCCACAGGTTGGGTGAAAAAATACCGGGTCACAGTGCCCTTCTAGATGTGAAAATTGACTGTCTGTTTCACTGCATCTTTTTCTCTCTCTTTCTCCCCCCTCACTCACTTTTCATAGTTAATGGGGTATTCATCGCAGCAGGTTTAATTTCACTCTTTCTTTTCTATTTCGCTTTAATTAACGGTGGGTTCCTCTAATCACTCTCTCTCTCAGCACTCCAACAAGCTAGACTGAAAGATCTTTACCCCCCACAGAGGAGGAGGAAAAAATGAGAGGGAAAAAGCTGCTATTATCTGTCTTTGTCCCTCTCCTCTGTCTTTTCTCCTCTCAGGCCTCTGAAAGGATTTTGTTTGTGTGACACGTTCAAAAGCCCGGAGGTCATCAACCACACCAACACTGAGGAGATGTGACCCTTGCAGCACACACATAGTCTCCAGTCATGTTTAATATTTAATTACTCATTATTTTATATATTTGGTCTGTCTTTATATATATATAAAGGAAATGTACTTAAAGTGATCAAAAGTTATGTCGGACCTAGGAGAATTGCCGATTTGATTTCGCCTTGCAGCTCAGGCTGGATACCTGTACATAATTTTGAATTCTGCTTCTGTTACAAATTTGCAGTGACCAATCACAAACTGGCTTATCCACCTGCCGGACTATTAGCAGGCTTAACACACCATTACGAAAGAGAATCGATGGATCGTTGGTCTGATTGGTTGAAGGACTATCCAATCGCGTACAGGGTCATTTAAATTATGCCCGTTGATCAGTTTCCATTCAGTTTGTTCAAGTGATAGCCGGACAAGGACAACATTCGATATTGTATATGCATGTTGTGTAATTGGGTCTAAAGTTTAAAATTAATGTACGCATTTCAACCATTTGTCATAATGCAATTAATCACGCAGAATTGTGCAGACAATTTTTGGCCAAGTTGTCAAAGCTTACCAAGCTTGCACTTATTATCCCTAGCCTGTAATTCAATAAATCTCTATGTGGCAGATATATGCTATATTGTTAGATGATACTTTCTGGGTTTTGGTAAAAAAAAAAAAAGGGGGGGGGGGGGGGGGGGGGCTGAATAGAAGAAGCTGTCCTCTTCAACCTAAAGGATATTGTTAAAATGCCTAAATCTGCTCAATAGGTTTTGGATATTACTCATGTGGATGTGAATGGTCACAATGTTTACAATATTATTTCAAAGCACATGCAGTGAGACCACTACCGTTCCGAATGTAAAGAGCTATGGCTGGTCAGCAAAGACTAGTGGGCATTTTTAAAAGGAAAGAGAAAAATGACCTGAATGTGGGCCACCTGAAAACCTGGATTGGACGTGCAATTGTAAGGAACCTCCAATTTCATCCTAAACTGTACGTTAACAGCTACAAGAGGCTGGATTGAGAGGTTGTGTACTGGTAAAGAAACCTTTTATTAGTTGTATCAACTGCAATAAACACCTTGCATTTGCCAAAGAACAAGAGCTGGAGTGTGGAAGATTGGAGCCGTATTCTGCAGTCTGACACGTGAGAATTTCACGACCTAACATTGGATGGTGTCATGTATAGAGACAATTGGAGTGTTTAATACCAAAGGCATGCATGGATCCATTCACATTCATTAGCAGCCATGGTATTAGGGATGCACTTCTGCAGCAGATGTTGGACGGGTATACAAAGTTTTGGAATTTTAAAAATGGACCAATACTTGGGAATCCCACAGAACAAAATGCAGCCAAGTATTAGGAATGTAACATCCCAATGTATCATAGGGATGATACAGATCAATGCATCTATCTAATGACTAA
This sequence comes from Pseudorasbora parva, assembly GCF_024679245.1. Lineage (NCBI taxonomy): Eukaryota > Metazoa > Chordata > Actinopteri > Cypriniformes > Gobionidae > Pseudorasbora > Pseudorasbora parva. The sequence continues at coordinate 46,251,364 of NC_090175.1, forward strand.
CGATAAAATGTATTGATGCCAAGCATTAAAAATCAATACCTGTAGGCTATTTATGTATTTAAGAGGCACATTTGTTTTAACACTCTCCACATTTTCTCACAATGTCAGTGTAACAGAGCATGTTGTTATGGGAATAAGGAGGTGGGAAATGGCTAACGTTTTAATCAATAAATACACAAAATTAAAGTAAAACGCCGGCAGCTCCTCACAGATGGCCGTGCATATGCGTAATAAAACGTAAACAAACAAACATAACATCCAGGCCTGGTCCTCTCTTGTCCTTCACTGTCATCATTCCTCTTTTAATGCGTCCAAGCTCCTCTGTAAGACACGAGACCAGTGCGGCGCTCAGCTGTCACTCATTTGCACTCACCACCGGCCTTGCCCCATTCTCACGGCCCCTCGCCCTCGCAGCTTGCCCCAGTCAGTTTATGTTTTATCGCCAACACGTGCATTATCGTGTAAATTACCTTTCATAGTTTGTGTAAGACCATCGGGACAGTCGATTAAACTGTCACAAATAGAGCGCTAAGAAACATTCTTCACACAAAAATTTAAGATGAAGTTTTTTTAGCATTTAGTATGACTATGTTAGCCTTAAGGTTATGAATAAGCTGGCATGTTCCAAAACAACGGCAAAATTCACATTTAGGAGATTTAAGCATTCAGAACTTACAGTCTCTCACTTCCGTTAAAATGTATCACAGATTTTGATGACATCATGGCAGACTTCAGCTTCTCCTGTCCAATCAAATGCTCTCTAGAATCTAAAGGGTCCCGCCCTCTACATTATAAATAGATGCTGAAACTGCAGCTGAAATCGGTCAGCTGTTCACACATTTACTATTTTCTACATGGTAAATGGCACATAGTGAAATATATATGCAACAGGAAACAATTGAGACAGTGTACTGTAAATATGCTTTCAGTTGAGGCGGTTTTACATTCGTTTTCAGTCATTTAAATTCTGCACAGAATGTTGTAAAGCGATATGGAGGAGATTATGATGAGAAACGGTTAGAGCTTAGGAAGAAACTGTGGCTTTACCAAACAGAAATGATCTAGTCAAACTGTGATATTAACGAAATGTTACTGGCTGTTTTAAAAATGGGGAGGAGCTGCTAACAGCTACATGGGAAATGACCTCAACACGTTGAATAACGCTCCGTTTCAAAGTACTTCAGTCTGCTTTTAAAACTGTTAAAAGAAACTGCTCAATAAACTTTAGAATATAGGAGCGCTGCATGCTGTGTTGCTTCCATCGCATCATTTTGCACACGGGATGCACATAAGTGCTTTGTGCCGCTCTGTATTGGAGCCTTTCATATTATAATACTTTTGCACAATGGAAGAATATTAATATCATATCTTGTTCTGTCCTACCTATAATATGTAAAATTGTTGCTTCATTACAAATCTGTTCTATAACATTTAAAATAAATGTTTTTTAAATTTTCTTATAGTATTTTTATGTAATTTTTTAATTATATAAATATAAATGAAAAAAAAAAATGTGACTACACATTTTAGCACAGAAGCCTAAAATCCTTTCTTGCCTGTTGCCATGTCATAAGCTGTCATTAGATTACTGAGCGAATTTTTTATCTCTGGATGTCCCGATTAGGGTGCAGAATGTGACAATTTAAAATAAATAATTATGTTATATATTTTATTTGCAGTTGTGAATGAATTAAAAATGTAACTGGTTGTGTAAAATAGGCAATAATATCCTAGTACCGAAATATGTATCGTATCGTAATCGTATTGCAGAAATTTTTGAGGTATCGGAAAATATTGTATCGCCGACTATTCGATATTTTCTCGAATGGTGATAAACTGTCCCATTTACACCCTTACTGAGTATGGAGGATCTGTTTGGAGAGCAAATGAGTATTTACCAACATGATAATGAGTCCAATGCTTTATTTTCATGCAACGAGTGTTCACTGTTCATGCTTAGCATTTTGAAGTCTTCAAGTGGCCTCTCCTGAGCCATAATATAATGATAATTCATGCAAGTCTTCCAATGTAGCTCAACTTTGGGAAAAACTTAAGGTGGATTGGAAAGAAGTTAAGCATGATACATGCACAAAGTTTAGTGAGTCAGTACCCGGGCAAATAGATGTTGTTATCAAAAGAACCAACAAAATATGAACCTATTGCATTGTAGTCAATGCATGCTTTATTTATTTATTTATTTATTTATTCATTCATTCATTCATTCATTCATTCATTCATTTATTCATTCATTCATTCATTCATTCATTCATTCATTCATTTATTTATATATCTATCTATCTATGTTTTTCCCCTGCATAACACTTTTAACCCCATTTTTCTTTAGTTTAACAGTAATAAAATAACTGCAGTAGTCTTGCAACCATATATCACTGTAAGACTTTATATCTTGCAATTGAATGCAGCTAGTTTTAAGAGTTCTGAAGTAAGCATGTCCGTGACTGTGCTAACACTAGCTCACTTCTGCCCCAATTCATCAGCAGCTGTTAGACAACAGTGATGCTAATACTATCAGTCTGCTAACATCTGTTAGCATGTGTGTTTCAGTGAAACTACAATAGAGACTACAAGCTCTATCATAGCCCAACACCTCAACATGGTATCTCTGTGAAACATCTTCAGGTAGAGAGCGTTCAGCTATGCCTGTGATGGAAGCGCTATCAGCTGTTAGCATCTGGCCATGCTAGCTGCCATTCATCAATCAGTAAGGCGGTGTGGGCAAATAGGGCAGGAGAACGTGGGGGGAAGGTGGAGATAACAAAATGGAGTCTTATCGCCTGTATCTTATCAGCTCCAGCCCTGTGTGTTCCAGACTGATTGGAAACATACAGTTGAGAAACGGTGATAGAACTTTGCGAACAAGAGGGAATATTAGTGCTATTAAGGCCTCTAGAAACAGAATCTAGTGCTAAAAAGCAATAATTTGAACATAATGTGATTATGTTCAAATTTGTATTACACCAGGTGTAAATGGAAATGTGTCTCCCTCTTCTTCTTGTGATACAATCGACCAAAACTTAATACCATGTAAACAGGGCCTAAAAGTTTACTGGCCAAACATCACTACTGTAGTTAAATTCCATGTCGTATTTATGAATATATGTTCGACAAATGTTAATAATTGAAGGGAACATTTTGCATGTGATACAAAGCTTATGTAATAGCGTTTCTCTGAGAATCAATTGCACAAAAGCCATGTGCATTGTTCCTGTTTTTACTGCTTATTACTGTTTTGCACATGTGCCAAAATGTGCACACATGCAATTTGCTTAAATTAATTAGAAATTCAAATCTGGTGTGAAACTTGACCTGCACTTTTGGTTTAGAGGGGAAAATAAAGCTCTGAGCCAAAGAATTGAAACAAAGAACTGAAAGAACTGAACCAAAGCCATTTAGAACAGTTTTAATTCATTTGGTCAACTTGGTCAACAGGTGTGCTAAACATTAGTGAAGTGTTGAGTTGCCAGTTGGTCCCTTGATTCCATTAAGAAACGTGTACAGGATTCCATTTAGAATTTGTATCATATTTCGGAACCATTCCTATAGGAATTTCACTAGGAATTGTCTTATAGGATTATAAGATTATTATATGATTCCTATAGGATTTTGTGAGAATTGTCTTATAAGACAATACATAAATAATCCTGTAGGATCATTTTATAGGATTTTAATGGGATCCAATTGGGCCTCTAAAAATATCACAGGACAAATTGGAAATAAATTACATAAAAACACAATGTCCAATAAAATTTTAAGAATCTGATAAGCTCCTATAGGACAAAGTGAAATTCCAATAGGATTTTTCTTGACAAGGGGTGTCTAATGTAATGTCTTTTCAAAATTGTTATTTGTGCCAATAATATTTTAGTTATTTTGAAAGACTGCTCCAATACCAACACTATTTCCTTTGGCTTTCAGGTTTACTGGTCCTCATAAGTGTGTGAGGTCTGTTTGAGACTTCTCTTTTTTTTTCTGTGTGTTTTGTTTCCACCCCTTTTGTTATTCGACATCTTAGCATATCCATCTCAATGGAGCAGAAGGGGGCTCTGATCACTGTTCTCTTTCACCATGGATAACGAGATGAGGAGTGATCCATAACCCAGAAGAAGAGACACAAAAGAGGGATAGCTTGTTTTAATAGATCAAAGATGCATGTTTCCTAAAATTGTTGCTTCTGGATTGGCTTTGGCAGAAGGCTCATAGCAACTCAGAATAAAACGTTTAGTTGGACCTGATGTAAGACCTGGGATTCAAGTGAAGCCCCTTCAGTCGCTGCAGATCATCTCATAGACTGCTGTGGTCTCACATGCGTGTTCTCTCTGTGCCGTTCTGGCTGCTTAGGATTTGTTTATGTTCCTCTGCCAAGCATTTTGATGTAAATGATGCACATTTCAGCGCTTGCCATTTTTATCCACATCTGCATTGGATATGCTGAAATTTTGATCCAGTATTTCCAAGAGAACTATCACTAAAGGCACATATGATTGCGTGTAATTAACCATGAAAATGATCAGTGTTTTCATGGGTTACACATTCAGTTTCTTTACTTTCATAGCTTTTAAGGAATGTTGGAGTTTATACACAGTGAAATACTGTTTGGTATTCTCAGACGTTAATGAGGTCATGTCAGTTGCAAGTTGTCTATTGTGTAACTTTTTATTATATGAAATATTATGCATTAAGATTTTTTTTTTCTGTGGGTCACGGTAATATTATTTTGGTGATGATTTTGCTTTCATAATATATTAAAATTTTATGTACACATTATTTCAGAAAAGCATATTTGATCCTCAGGTCATGTTTACTGTATGTTGCACATTTAAAAACAGACTCATTACACAGTTTTAATGCCTCGGGTGATTATCTTTGTAGTTAGTTGGTATTGGAAAGAAAGAAAATCTTGCTAATGAATAAGAACTACACATCTCAACCAATAAACTGCTTATGCAAATTATATATATATATATATATATATATATATATATATATATATATATATATATATATATATATATATATATATATATATATATATATATATATATATATATATATACACACACACATATATAAAAGATTAAGACTAAGATTAATGATGAGCATGATGCATATATATATATATATATATATATATATATATATATATATATATATATGTGTGTGTGTGTGTGTGTGTGTGTGTGTGTGTGTGTGTGTGTGTGTGTAATATCTACTTCTACTCTCTCCATCTGTCTACATCTGGAGGAATGGCTTATTAGTGAGGGAATCATTTATTTTAATCAGTAAAATAAAAATCAGTATATTGAAGAAATGCATCTATGGCTGGCTCAAATCCCTTAGAGTCATAAATGATGTTAGCTCATTCTATTTCGAATGTATAAGAATTTCTAGTGAAACAAGACATGTAGGATAGGGCTTGATTTTATCCACTGGGAATTAATTTAATCATTAATATGACACATGGTTGAAGGGAAGGGGTTGAAATATTACGGCCCCTATCATAAACGCGGCGCAATGTGATGCCAGGCAACAGTATTTTTTGCTAGTTGCAGCCTGACTTTTTCACGTTTCACGACATTTTCACATTTCACGTAGTTTATCATTTTAAATAGCTAAACCTTCAGATCCTCACCGCGCGTCAGAGAGATTTCCGTGAAATAAACACGGACCCTTAACTCAAAAATCCGTGGTAGTTTCACGGAATCGCCGAAAATTCCGTGATGGGTTCACGGAAGGGATGCCTATGTAGGTCAATGACAGTCATCATCCGTGGTCCACACACGGATTCCCTGTTCCAACACCTTATATTCGTCAGTTTGATTCAGTCAGCATAATTTATTTACATTTATTTTAATTTTTATTCAGACACATTTTGAACACTTAACTCAATCCCTTCCCTAAACCTACCCGTCTTGTGTATTATAAAAAAAAAAACATGATATAACAGGCAGATACACAGGTACTGCAGGCACAATTTATTCAGAAACTACAATTCCAAATGTTCCGAGGCCAAACGATTGATTTGTGTGAAGAAAATCCCCAAAAACCATCAGTAGCGTCGAGTCCATCCGGCGAATATTAATACATTTCAAATATTGCTGCCGGAAGAAACGTCAGGTCAGCTTTGACAGCATTGGCTCTTGTATGTCGCGTGACCAATTGCGTCATTACCTCAGCTTTGATTGTAAAATGCCATTGGCTCTCGTGTGTCTTGTGACCGATCGCGTCATGCTGAAGAGTCAGTCGTCAATCGCCTGTATCATTTGAATCATGAGAAATATGAATGAGAGCGTGTGTGCAGCCCGATCATCATTTCAACGATTAAAACATTAAGATCAACTACATTAAGATATCGTATGACTTGGAATGCAACATGAGTTAATACTTCTATACTGTTTCTGGCCTGTTTTTGCAATAAATAACTGTAACTGTAGATGTATTTGCCTGTTATGTGTTTTATATTGTTGATAAGTGTGTAGGTTTAGGGTAGGAGTGGAGTCAGTTGCTCCGAAATATAAAAGTAGGCTATAAATATTCATAAAATCACGTCTACTTTTACAAATGCAAATAATTAAATGTGTGTCGGGAATCCGTGTGTGGACCATGGATGCTGCCTGTCATTAACTTACATAGGCATCACTTCCGTGAACCCATCACGAAATTTTCGGCGATTCCGTGAAACTACCACGGATTTTTGAGTTAAGGGTCCGTGTTCATTTCACGAAATTCTGTGAGATCAGGTTGAGATTAAGTGCACGCATTCAGACAACAGAGGTATGCATCAACTCATTTAAGTTAAGGGAATAGCATAGTTTAATATGAAAAAGTGGTGAAGTATCCCTTTAATTATTTTAAGAAACAACAACTTTCCTATGACTTTTAAGAACTTTTTTGTGCACTTCGGTCTTTAAAAATGTGCAGACCTTTTACATTCACAAGATATATTACACACTACATGAAAGGTAATATTCTAAAAAGCATAATAGGGGCACTTTTAGAAAGTAAATAAGTTTGTCCACTGACTTTTTGGGGCTTTTTGTTACATTTAACAGAATTTTTTATTAAATATCTTTCTTTTTGATTTCATTTCATTGATTTATTCTTGTTAGTTTAAAGTGGCACTTTGCCATATTTTTCTTGGCTGCAGTGCAAAGAAACAAACAAACAAAAATTAGCCATGTCAAGACAGGTTGTAGCAACTTGTTTTGTAATGCAGTGGGCGAGTTGACTAAATGAATTAATAAGAAATTGGTACGGGATAATGCTAATATGGCTATTGCCCACTTGCTTTTCAGCCAATCAGTTACAACTACTGCTTCATTAATATACATAAGACAGAGTGTTCTTTAGTGAACATGACCTATAGGACCTCAAGATATTACAAAATATAGAACACACTGTACTGCTCTCCATCGTTTTAATTCACATCAATTTAAATATGCTGTCTACCCTGACTCTCATTGTACAGTCCTACACCCACAGAAACACACCCACACTGCACAGCCCACACATGGACAAGACCTAAAAACAGAAACATGTGCAGCAGCTGGATGATAAAGTCTCTGTCTCTTGTCTAAGCCACCTAGGGACCCCTAAACCAAATTTACCCGTAGGAGCCTCACTTCTCCGCTGCCGAGCTGCTCTCCATTCCTTTACCCACAGCCGTAAATCTGGCCTCTAACAAACTTCGGAATACACAGACCGCCTGATACATGTAACCCAGGAACCTTTGCTCACACGGGAAACATAGAAGAGTGTGGGCCCCCGCTGTTTAACTACCTCTGCTGGAGCGCCTTCGGCTAGCATGTGCTGTAGTTTTAAAACTCAAGTTTTTGCCTGCTCGCGTCTCCCCGGTGGAATAAAGGCGGTAATGAAAAACAGACAGTCACCAGAAATTACAAACCTGAGAGAACTGTGGTCCATTTGTTTAAAAGACTGTTAAAAGCAGAACATTTTTCCAATCATGTTACATGAGAGTCTTCTGAGACCTTAACCCTTATAAAGGCCTCGGCTGCCATTAACACGGCTGTAAAAGATGTATTACTTTATATATTGACACAGTCCTGAGAAAACAGCTTTATTTGGAGGTGTTTCATACATGCTGTGGGCTAACTAGGGGATTGCCCACTGAAATGTGTGTAAAGAAAGCATAAAACAATTAAGAATACGTTTTCTAAATAAAACACTGCTTTTCCTCTACTTAGCTCATCTGCCTGCCAAGCTCTGGCATTGACCCATTTACAACTGCTGCTGCACATGTTGGCACTAATACCATCTGCATTCTGATACCTTCATTAAAACATTACTGCAACAACTCCATCAACGTGTATCCCATTTATGGTTGTCTTATTTGTTTCCATGGTGATCACTGCTCCAAAATGAGCTGTCAGTCATTAAGAATGGAGTCCAGTCAGGGAACTGAAGCATCATGCTCATCATTAATCTTAGTCTTAATCTTTTATATATATGTGTGTGTGTGTATATATATATATATATATATATATATATATATATATATATATATATATATATATATATATATATATATATATATATATATATATTAAACAAATCCAAAACGTTAGTTCTTATATTTATAATTCAATATTTATTTGCCCATTTATAATCTTGTAATCGGAAGGTTCGAGTCTCAGGTCTACACCCTCAATACCATAACTGAAGGGGGGGTAAAATGCTGTTTCATGCATACTGAGCTTTTTACACTGTTAAAGACTTGGATTCCCATCTTAAACACAGACAAAGTTTCAAAAACTAATGTTGGACGTTTGATGGAGTATTTCTGTGTTAAAAATACTCCTTCCGGTTTCTCACAAGTTTCGGAGAGTTTTTTTCGAGTATGGGTCGGCTTGACGTCGATAGAGCGGAAGGTCCTTGTATGGGCCGTACGGGCTCTTCTCCCGGTAGGGCGCGCGCGTGACTAGAGCGAGAGAGGAAATACACGCCCATGAACACTCTCAGCTGCAGATCCACTCGTCCGTGAACACTTATGTCGTTATAGTCCGCGCCGGGCTCCACTTTATTCCTATGGGTGACATCAAGCGACTTCAACGCTTCAGCACAGCATTCCGGGAAGGCAGCGCTGCATTTGACCCGATTTGAACGCAGAAATGACGGAATGAAGCTTCACAACATCGCTTCAGTCGCGTCGCAAAGTGGATCTCCACGGTCACTGCTGTCACAGGACTTCACGAAATCATACCAAAGAAGTGTGTTTTTGACGGAGCGGTCCCAGCGATGAAGGTTCGGTCCTGCTTTGAAAGCAGGCGGTGAGTAAAACTGCTTCAAATGTCTGTGCTGTTGGCTATCGTCACGTGAGTAAACATCAGTAAACAACAAGATTGTGTGCTTCGACATTCACTAAATGCACTAACGGACTCCATTGTTGTTCTCTGTATAAGGTTGCACTAGTCTGACGTGCAAAACCGTTTTGCTTGCTACTGCTAAGGTTTAGTCGCATACAATAGTCCATAAACTGAATCATCTCCTCATAAACTGAGAGTAAACACACACAAATGTTGACAGCCCACTAAATACAGTACATACCACAGAGACGGACGTCCTGCTGCTGCAGTTTCTCCTGTTCAATTTATTTCAGCCTCCGAATCTGAATCTGATCGATAGCCATGGATTTCTCCACGCTTGAGGACGTCACCGCTTTGTGTGTGCTTGTCATTCTTTAGCTCCGCCCACACGATACGCCTCCAGGCGCTCGTTTTTTTCCCGGAAAGACTCAGTACAGACTATATTTCTTTTATAAATATAATAAAACTAAAAACTTTTCGGAGATATGAAGGATGCAATACTACTCTATAGGTACTCAAGATTGACATGAGATTGTCTCCTCAATGAGCCTCGGCCACCCATGACTCATGAGCCTATTGCCAGTTCACCACTGTTCCTTCCTTGGACCACTTTTGTTAGATACTGACCACTGCAGACCGGGAACACCACACAAGAGCTGCAGTTATGGAGATGATCTTACCTCATACCTATCATCTAGCCAAGTTGACCCTTGTCAAACTTGCTCAAATCCTTATGCTTGCCCATTTTCCTGCTTCTAACACATCAACTTTGAGGACAAAATATTCACTTCCTGCCTTATTTATCCCACCCAATAACAGGTGCCATGACAAAGAGGTAATCAGTGTTATTCACATCACCTGTCATAATGTTATGCCTGATCAGTGTATACTGTATATAATATTAGAGAATAAGCTATAATCTTTATGTCTATCTTTCATTTCTCTTTCCCTCTCTCCTTCTCTCACTCGTAAGAAGGAGCCACCTCAGCAGACATCAGTGTCAGTGTGATTTGTCCTGGGCGATGGTGCTTGAACTAGGGCTGAGAGGTTGGTATTACTCATTGCCAGCGCGCATGTGTGCTTGTGTTTGTATGTGTGTGTGTGTGTGGATGGCTTAAGGGAGTTGCATGACATTGACTTTAAGACAAAAATTAACTGAATTAACGTATCTCTGCGAGAACAGAGAAGAGAAATACTTACTTGACTCAATACTAATAGGATACTAACAGATTGCAACAACAGCTTGTCACTGGGGCAGAACACTCAAAAGATACACCTTTGTACCTTATACCCCTAAAGGCATACAGCATATTCAACCCTGAGAGTACATATTAGTTCCTCAAGGCATGCTTTTAAGGGATGTGCCCGAGTGACAAGATTTTTTTCAGGTAGTTCACTGCACAGTATTAAACAAGAACAAATATATTTAGAACACATGGTTCTCAGTAGGACTATTATGATTACAGATTACAGATATGCGTTTCGTTATATAAATGTATATAATAAATACAATATTATTAAGTTGACCATAAAAAAAAAGAATTCAAATGATTCCTTTATTGCCTGATATCTTAATTTCCTGTGTAGCAGTTGAAGATTATTCTAATACAAGTGGGTTTTGATAAAGATTTCACAGTAGGCTATTCAATAGAGCAAAAATCCTGTGGGAATTTCAGATATTCCCATTAGAATATACTTTAGCTCTGATTCTAAAAGATGATAGATATTCAGCAGGAATCCGTATTGCTTTGCTTATAACTTGGGAACTATGTAGGCCTGCTTTATCCAAGGCTTTTCATTCATACAACTTGCAAACTTTGATTTCAGTCAAGTATTAATGGACAGTATTAAGCTCTCTCTGCACTGTAAGCATAAACTCTCACAGACAGCATTAGCAACACAGTGTAGCTGAGGGTGGCCCTCGGGTGCAGCTGTCATATTTCCACAAATTAGCCTGTACATACACTAACTTGTGGTTTTATAGCAGGGCTGGATTACCATAGTGGGCTACAGTTAAAGAACAGCAATAAATTTGTCGCCCTCACCGCGACACCAAGCTCAATATGGTGCTCTTAAGAACGAACACTACATGTATCACGCGAGCAAACAGGCTCTTGAGTCTTGTTATCCCGCTCAACGACTCATAAAGCAGTAAAAGTACCGTTCTAGCCAGGGGGAGAGGACTAAGTTTGCTCTTTGGCCCGGTATGAATAACAATGCGCATTGTCAGAGACCTTTGTGACCGGGGGTCTATAGAGAAAGCGAGACGCAGACCGCCTTGAAAGGGAAAGCGCTAATCGAATGAGGGATAATGAGACAGACGAGGCGACAGATGCTCGCGTGCCTTTACAACGGCAGCGCGCGCTCGTTCACGCGCATTCCAGCGACAGTGAAAGCGAAGTTCGCGCGCGAGTTTGGAAGCCAGCCTCATTTGGGCTGCGTTCCACCTGCTGTGGCCATTGTTTAAATGGGAAGGGACAGAATATCAATGACAAAAGTTGAATCCACGGTTTGGTTTATGGCACATGGAGGGATGCGCCTCTGTCAGGGAGATTGAGACGCAGTGGTCCCGTATGGTGTAGTAAAAATGTACTGGCACCCAAAATGCAGATGTTCTTGCTCGTTGACTTGTTCATCATGTCATTTGAGCCTAATCAGTCATAGGCATTGTTTGGAGGTTACAATTGACATTAGAAATATATATACTGTACATATGCGTCAAAGTTGCACCTGCCTCACGAGTTGGCTTTTTAAATGTTTGTTTTACTATGGCATTGTTCGCGAGTTTAAATAGGTTATGTGAGATGAGGGATTTTTTCCTTTTTTCTTTTTTAAGCCAAACCGTGTCTAAGTGCATTAGCCTGTGCATCTGTTTTTACTTATCGCACTTCTTTTAGACTGTGTGATTTTTCATGCAACACTGCGGGCATTCCAGAACCCCCGAAATTCAGCAAAGACTTTGACGTCTTTGTTCAGGCAATGTGATTAGAGCAGAGGTAATTGCATTAAGGCTTCGGAGCCAAAGAGAGCGCTCGGCCGTATCAAACCTGGTTAAAATCGCCCTGCTAAAATTGGCCGGGCGAAATGCAGACGATTCGCAAACATGGTGTCTTATGAAAAGAATAAACGAAACAAAAGAAAGTGGCGGGGTCAAACGTGCGCCTTCTGGTAGCGCGGAAATATCCCCGGTAATCACTTTCCCAAACATTCGCTAGAATACCCCAGTGTCTCAGTCTGGGCCCTCTTGGTTTGTTAAAAGCACGTGGAACTCCAGGCTTGGGAAAAGAGGAGCAGCATTTGTGTCAAATCTGTCGCCAAAGGGCTTTTTATTAATCCAAGCCCAACTTCTGTGCGTTTGATATGGTTGGCTACATTTCCACGGGTTAAAATATCACCATGGGAATTTGAGTGAGAGTCAGGAAATAGGCCATTTAATGTATTTTATTCATCCGTTTGCCCGTGAGCGTGATAGAGCAATTGAATTGTCCCCGTTTTTACACTTTCAAACTGAACTAATTTCCTTCTATAGTTTAGACTCGGAGAAGGCTTTCTCTCAAAGAGCAACCATGACCCAAGCACATAATGCAGGTGACCCGGTCCAGACGACCCGGTCCAGACTGTGCGCATTCTTCTTAAGCCCTTGCATGGATGTTATGTTAATACATTTTGCTGGAATCGCACCAAAAGACGTGTAAAACCGAATTATTCACGTGCGCAGAGCTGTTTGTGCGCGTGAGTGAGTTTTTTTCTACTCATTCATCAGAACAAGTGATTCGCTACACAGCTTAAACCCAAATCTATATGACAGATGACGAGTCAGTATCGCGTGAGAATACACGGGTGACACTAAAAGGATTTAAGACACGTAAGCAGTCTTACACATTAAACTTTAAACATATTGCAAAGATTGTAGTCCCCCAATATATATATATATATATAAACAAGGATGACATAGGCTGCTGGCGAATGGCGTATATTTTACAAGAAAATATTTAAGTTTTTCTGCTTCACAATTTCACGTTTAATACAATGTGTTAGCTATTGTAATTTGTAATTTAAATGGGCTTGTAATTTTTTTGAACTTTACTAGTAATTTCTTTAATAGGCATTTTTTATATATTATATTATAACCAATTATAAATAAGCTGTGTGAAAAAATAACTCTGTGGTAAGTAGAATTTAATTGTTGTCTTGATCATGTTAAAGAATTGGAATCTGAATGGGTGTCTTGTTGCTATAACATGCTTTCGCACAAGCTTCTTTATCAAGCTACAACTTTTGTGGCTGACCATATGAAGGATTGAAACAGTTTCCAGCATAATTCTAATAGACTGGCAGTGGACACAATCATGAGACTAAGACACACAATGTTGTGCTTTTTGAATTTTGATCCTATATGTGTTATAGTGTTTGCTTTTGGATTTTTTAAATGGATAAAATATGTATTTATTTCATTGTTCATTATTATTATATTATTATAGTTGTCGCCATCTTCAATGATAAAGAAGCAACAGAAATGTACATGGAGTTAAAGGCGGAACAGGTCCCCATGAGCACAACAGCCCTTTATATGTCAGAGCAACACACTACCCTCTGTGCATAGTAATTAATGTTGATGTTTTCATTTGGTGTTACAATCCTATTAGTGGTTCTTATAAGATTGTCACACTAGCAGCATTCTCTGATGAACGTTCAGGAAACTTAAGCTATCTCATATGCCATTAGTATTTTGGAGTTCTTGGAGGAAAGTATGGGTTCCAGCCTGCAAGTTCCTCTCTGTTTAAGGATGCCTAGATTCTCCAGGGGGGTGATCTCTCTGGAACAACCCTAAATGGTATTTATTTTACAACTGCACTTTTTTGTGCTATTTACAGTTTGTGGATTAGCAAGCTTTCCTAAACTACTTGATTGTATAACAGAACATATTGTTACATTTATATTAAGTGATGTTTAAACGAAGTGGGTCTTACCCAACATATTTAGATTCATAAATTAGGTCATAGAATAAATGCATCTTTTCTGTGGCTACACAAATTCACCAAACAAACATTCTACGATGCTTAATCTAAGGTAGAGGTAAATAATAAGTGGGAAAATTCATATTGACAGTCATCTAAGGGAAGTTCAGCTCGAGTTATTCTTAAATTTTGCTCTCTCATCCTTTGTTGAAGCGCGTTCAGGAGAAGGAGAGGAGAGAGAGGGGGGGAGAGCGACCCTAAAGGGCGGAGTTATCCACTTCCTTTCTCCCCTTCGTTTAATTGGGATCTATAGTGGCTCTGTGTTGAATGGTCAGTCGCAGAGAGAAGGGGCAGCGCTTGATTTAGGAGAAGCGTTTTGTCTGAAGCCGTGGCTCTAAAGGAGGCTTTGCTATTTTGGGTTAGTCAGTCAAAGAGTGTCTTCAGACAGCGGGAGACAGATACGCGCGCACACAGGCTCTCCAGACGGAGGTTGCGCTTCCAGTCTCTTGATACGCGCAACAGATTTCTCCTTAGTGACAGAGGGATATGCGCTTTTGGTTTTAATGCCATTGCTTGTTTTATACTCCTGCACTCTGCTTATTTGTCAAGACGTATTTTGACGTCGGAACCCTCTGAGAAGACGTTTTCTTTCGCATCTGGACATGTTTTTGAGACCATAACAACGCATGTAAAGGATTGAGGCAGCACAACAAAGGAAGCGACAATCATTCTGAGAGTTTATTTCTTTAGCTGTCGGAACCCAACATGGATACCAGCAAGGGCACAGCGTTCTGTGTCACTTTACTCAAACTTGCTGTGCTTGTGGCATTGGCACGACACGTCTCGGCTAAAACTCTGAAATACCAAGTTTACGAAGAGCAGAATGTGGGCACAGTAATCGCCAGACTTCGAGATGACGTCGCTGATGTTTTGTCCAAACTTCCGAGCTCGATCCCGTTACGCTTTAGAGCCATGCAGCGCGGCAGCGCGTCTCTTCTCTCCGTGCGCGATCAGGATGGAGAGATCAGCATCAGGACCAAAATAGACCGCGAGAAACTGTGCGAGAAGAATCTTAACTGCACTATCGAATTTGACGTCCTCACCCTCCCCACAGAGCACCTACAGCTGTTTCATATCGAAGTGGAAATTTTGGACATTAACGACAATGCGCCACAGTTCGCGCGCCCCGTCATTCCCATAGAGATCTCCGAAACCGCCGTCGTGGGGACGCGCGTTCCCCTTGACAGCGCCACCGATCCAGACGTCGGGGAGAACTCTCTGAACACATACTCTCTGACCCCATCTGACTTCTTTAAGATTGATATTCTAACTAGAACCGATGGCGCAAAGTACGCGGAGCTCGTTGTGCTTAAAGAGCTGGATAGAGAGGTGCGAGCGAGCTATGAACTCCAGCTCACCGCCTCAGACAGGGGCGTTCCCCCCAAATTTGGAACAACGCTCCTGAAAATCAGCATAGCTGACTCGAACGACAACAATCCGGTATTTGAGAAGCCATCGTATGTTATTAATTTGCTTGAAAATTCACCTTTAGGCAGTTTGCTAATTGATCTGAATGCCACTGACCCAGATGAAGGGACCAACGGGAAAATTGTGTATTCTTTTAGCAGTCATGTGTCACCTAAAATTTTAGAGACCTTTAAAATTAATTCTGATAATGGTCATTTGACACTGATGAGGAAAGTTGACTTTGAAAGCACAAATTCGTATGACATAGATGTTCAAGCTCAAGACATGGGCCCCAACTCAATGCCAGCACACTGTAAAGTCATAATCAAAGTGGTGGATGTGAATGACAACAAACCTGACATCAGTATCAATTTGATGTCCGCTGGGAATGAAGAGATAGCTTATATATCAGAGACAGCTCCTGTAGATTCGTTTGTTGCTCTAGTGAGGGTAGATGACCTGGACTCTGGGTTAAATGGAGAGGTGGAGTGCCGTCTCCACAGCCAGGGTCATTTCAGGCTGCAGAAGACATATGAGAAGAACTTCATGATTGTTACAAATGTCACTCTGGACCGAGAGAAGAGGTCAGAGTTCAGCTTAACTGTTATAGCTGAAGATAAAGGCTCTCCCAGTTTATCTACCATCAAACACTTCACTGTGCAGGTCCAGGATGAGAACGACAATGCGCCAAGGTTTGAGAAGAGCAGGTATGAGATTTCCAAGGCAGAAAACAACTCGCCAGGAGCTTATCTGTCATCTGTGAAGGCCTCAGATCCAGACTTGGGCCAGAATGGACAAGTGAGCTACTCTATACTTGAAAGTATGATCCATGGGAGCTCCATCTCCACCTACGTCACCATTGACCCCTCTAATGGAAAGATTTATGCTCTGCGTACTTTTGATCGTGAAGACGTAAGCCAGATCTCATTCTTAGTCCAGGCCCGGGATTCTGGAAGTCCTCCACTGAGTAGTAACGTGACTGTTGTCTTGACCGTCTTGGATGAGAATGACAACAGACCAGTCATCATGATGCCTCAGCTGTGGAACCACACGGCTGATGTTCCTGTATCCAAATACGCAGAGGTCGGGGACATTTTAACCGTCGTCCGTGCAATAGACCGCGATGCCGGCGCCAACGGTGACCTCTCATGTTTTGTCGTAGGAGGCAACGAGGCAGGTTACTTTGCCATGGATGCAAAAACATGCGAAATTCGGACCAATGTCAGCATGCAGGACATTCCACAGGAACACGTGGAGCTGAACATCCTAGTGCAGGACCATGGTGTCCTACCCCTAAGTGCCAGAGCCCTACTGAGACTTTCGCTTTACGAAAACATTGAGAACCACATGAACCCCCATTTAACAGGTGGAGGAACTGGAGATGGCCCTCTAGATGTGTCCATGATCATCATCATCTCCCTTGGGGCGATCTGCGCCGTTCTACTTATCATCATGGTGGCCTTTGCCCTTCGCTGCTCACGTGAAAAGAAGGACACTCGCTCATACAACTGCAGGGTGGCTGAGTCTACTTACCAACAGCACCCTAAAAAACCCTCCCGGCAGATCCATAAGGGTGACATCACCCTGATGCCCACCGTCAACGGGACCCTACCGATCCGAGCGCACCATCGCTCGCCAACCTCCTCACCCGGACCAGAACGAGCCCACATGGGCAGCCGGCAGAGCCAACACAGCCGCCATTCTCTAAACAGCTTGGTCACTATTTCCTCCAATCACATCCCTGAGAACTTCGCCCTGGAACTTACACATGCCACGCCCCCAGTGGAGGTAAAAGCAAGCCTTTGAATGCAAATTGAAACAGTGTAATTGATGCTAATCTTCATATAGAGCTTGTGAAATCTCTGTCCATCTGTTTATACTCATCTTTTCATTCACCAATTGTAAACATAACATTCACGTCATTGTGTGTGGTTCTCGCTCTAACACTTTTCATTTGTTCATTCGTGTGTGAGTGTGTGAACGAGTGTCGTGTTCCATCAGTATTTATTTTTATTTATGTCATCTGTTTTTGCTATAGCAAGTCTCACAGCTCCTCTCAATACTCCATCAGGGTCAGTATCAGCCGCGGCCCAGCTTCAGAGGGAACAAATACTCTCGCAGCTACAGGTAAACTTACAAACAAACAAATACTACGCTCCAAGCTCCAACTCCTTATATGGACATGATCTGCTCTAAATAGTATGGTAGAGTAGATGGGTAGTGACACTAAACCTGTTATGTGCTGCTGGTTCGATCGGATTGGATGATAGGTATTCTAAAATGTTTGTGGTAGAATAGGACAGAACTTCCCTGTTGCCGTGGTCACCCACGTTCGCAGATCCTGATTGGACTGCTCCTCACATGAGGTCATAGCTTGCTTTCTGTGCCTTTTTTCTTTCCTCTCATCTGCGTTTTGTTCTTGGATCATGTCATTTTATCCCATGCATATTGTTGAAACCATTGTTCCATGCAATGATGCATATCAATGTCACGTTGATGATTTAAAAACATTAGCTTTAGAGAGTTTGACTCTTTTTTTTTTTTGTCCTGCACGCCTCTGCTGATATGAATCAAAATATTTTAGGGACATGTTTTGGCTGTGAGATAAATGCATGGTGCTAAAGAGACATCACTGAATAGATCTGCTGATAAGATGGTTAAATACAGATTACACTCTGTACAAGTTAAAATGATGGGCGGGGCATGTGCTTGCCTGCTTTGCATATGCATGTTCATAGACTGTATGCAATGCATAGAGATGCTTTTGGGAAACTTTGAGTCGACTATTTTAGCTGACTTCATACAATTAAATGTGTAATGCCATTCTAAATGTTTCACATGCTTGATTTCTCTAACAAATCACCTTCAAATGGGGTGATTGAGTTTAGTGATTGATTTCATTACAATTTTCCACATAGTATACTCCAGAGCATCACGGTCAACCTGTAACTGTTTGTGTGAATGTGTTTGCAGGTACGCCCTCCAGGACATGGATAAGTTCAGTCTGAAAGATAGTGGGCGTGGCGACAGTGATGCGGGCGACAGCGACTGCGAGATGGGCCGTGATTCGCCCATCGACCGGTTGCTAGGCGACGGCTTCGGAGACCTCTTCCACAGCGATGGACACCACCGTCTCCACCCAGGTGAGAAATTAAGTCTGATTGGTCTCTCATGTGGTTTCTTACATTTTATCACCCGGAATTATGACATTCATCAGCTTGATTATATCGAGCACATTGCATTTATGATGCAGTGTAACACCCCGTCTACGGTGACTTACTTTTATTACGTTGTGAACAGGTGCAGGTATAAATTAAATGACCTGCGCTATGCTTTTATACTCAATATGCGGGAGAACATTAAGGAAAAAGCCTTTGAATTATGTGGTTTTTGGTTGAAATCATGTTATTTTTATAACCCTTAGCTTCTGCAGTGTCGATGTGTTTTATCGGAAGCTTAAGCCAGTGTCTGTGCATGTGTGGAGGCGTGGACTGGAGTGTTATTTCCCTGTATTCATTCTCTTCTCTGAGTGACAGCCCTATGCTTTCAAAATCTGAACTGAGGAAAATTCACCGTAATTGCTTTCACAATGCAGTTAAACCCCCCTTCTGCACACACACACTCTCTTTTCTCTCCCCAGAGGGCCGCTATTTCAGCCCTGCTCTTCCTCTTTTATAGAGAGAAAGAAGCAACCTGTGTGCATCGATTAGAGTTTCACCCTTTCCTCACCAAAGCAGTTTATTGTAATTTTCACTCAGTTGTGTTTTTCTACATCCCAATTCCAGTTTGTCCTCTCCGTTCAATTCCCCCTCCCCTGCTTTGTCTCTAATATTCAAATTCAGTCATATCTGATTTGTGTGAGGCGGCATTGCCAAAGTAATGAATAATAATCCAGCTTAACAAAGGATGTCAGCCTCCACAAGAGAAACTGGAATGGAAGAATGACAAACTCTCAATCTCCTCTGCTTCTCAAGCTGCCTCCCCAACCCCACCCGCCCACCTCCAAAAATCCTTTCTCTAACTTCCTAACCTTATCATCCCTCTTCGTTTTCCCGCTCTCTTTCATCCCTTTGTTTTCCTCACTTTCCTTTCTGCCATTTTTCACATGCCCAGAGGAAATTGCATTGCTCTTTCATAGCCTGGGAGATTTATTTTCATTTAAGGACAGTATCAAATTTGTCCAGGATGTTTCTTCTACAATGTCTAGTCATTAAAATAGATACAAATTAGACAGTGGTGTTAATACAATTTACAAATGACAGTTTTAGTCCTAGTTAGGTTAAGCCAGGATTAGGACATTTAAGTAGCTTTTATAAATGTACATTAGAAAGAAAAGAAAAAAGAAAAAAAACTGATGTGTATCTTGAGAGACAATAGCAATAGTACTGACATAGCTTTCCATGCACAGTTCAAACATGCAGGTTACACTTTATTTTGATGGTACCTTTTGAACATTCCGTTGTCTATAAACAACTTTGCAAGTAACTTTGCAACTATGTCTCATCTAACTCTTATTAGCGTATTAGTAGACTGCCTGCTTAATATCTGCTAACTCTTCTGTCCCCCACAGACATTATACTGACTAAAAGTAACTTTGCAAGCATGTCAACTTATTCTAACCCTAACCCCACCGTTCTACTAATACTCTACTAACACTCTAATGCGAGTTACTAGACATATAGGTGAAAAGTGACTTATAGTCAACAGAATTTTTAAAGGGACCATCAAAATGAAGTGAAATCAACAAGCATTTTAGTCTGGACTAAGCTTAAGTCTTGTCTGTGAAACCAGGGGGATGATGTTTACTATCTAATGATTTTATTTCTAATATCCTACTGATAAATGTCTGTCTGTTTTTTCTCTCAGCAGTCATGAGATTGTGTACGGAGGAGTGTCGTGTGTTGGGTCACTCTGACCAGTGCTGGATGCCATCTCAGGCGTCCTCGGATTACCGTGTGAACATGTACATCCCAGGAGAAGAGAGCAAGCCTCAGGTCCTCGAAGAGGACCAGCAGTCAGTCGACTCAGCTAAGAAGAGCTTTTCTACCTTCGGAAAGGACAATGATGAGGAATGCGGCAGCTCGCTGCTGTCGGAAATGAACAACGTCTTCCAACGTCTCTTGCCGACTTCTTATGCTGAGGTCAGAGAGCTCGAAGATTGTGGCGGCCCTCCCCCTTCCTCCATTGGCATGGAAATAAGAAAGGGCTTCCTGCCGGGTAAAGCATCATCTGCTGGTCCCACTTACCCACAGGGCGTTGCCGCGTGGGCAGCCAATACTCACTTTCAGAATCCCGGCGGTGCCGTAACTAGCGGACATGGCTCGACCAATCATGCGGCATCGCAGGCGCATTTAAAATGGCTGCCGGCGATGGAGGAGATTCCAGAGAACTATGAAGAGGACGACTTGGAGAGCGTGCTCAGCCAGCGGCAGGGAAAACGCAACGACACGAGACACGAAGTTGTCGACGCTAGTGAACTGGTTGCCGAAATTAACAAATTGCTTCAGGACGTACGCCAGAGCTAAGCAACAATCTGTTAAAGAACATTTCCCTATCTCATTCTTTTTCGTTCGCTCTATTTTCATAGAGTGAACTAATCATTTAAAGGGTGAGAAAGGGAGAGAGTTCAGCGCTGTAGCCTTTATCGAGTCGCATGTGGAAGCTTTTCGGTTAATATTGTTTACTTGGTATGACTTTTTGGTGTTTTTGTACAAAAGTGAACACAATGTGATTGTAAACACCTTTTTATGTTTTTTTTTACTCCGTATTTATATATGTGTATATACGTGTTTGTACAGAAAACAATTCAAATGTCTATTTTTCTACAGTATTTCACTGCATGTACCTAAAATTAAACCAAGATTTGTGTGTATATTTGAAAATGTATGCGTGTGTGCGTGTGTGTGCGTGTGTGCGTGTGTGTGTGTGTGTGTAAGAATGTTTTAATCAATACAGATTTCACAGTGTATACAAACTATTGTTGGTGGTCCGATTCTCTGTTTTCATTATTGTGAACACCAGAATACTCTCTTTCCATGGTTTATCCATGAGTGACTGTGAAATGTTTCTTGGGACCGTATATAACAATTTTACTCTTTGTCAGCAGACCTTTCTGTTACGATTTTACAACAATGTTGCATTAAATTTTTTTTGAAATATCTAAATGAATGTCTGTTTTTAATTCATTATTTATCCTGTAGTTAATCTATTGGTCATAATAAATCTATTGGCCTCATGTAATTATGTTTACCCTTAGGCAAATCCGCATTCCTAAGCTTTCATTATGAAAGCATCTTTTACTCTTAGCCTTGGAACTTGTTGGAAATGAACCAGACAGAATCGATCAACTCCCTGCAGAATCTAGCCTGTGATTCTCTTAACAAACATGCATCTCTTTTCATGAACCTCCGCCACTGCTGCTTTCACTAAGAGCTCCCCCTTTTGAGCAGAGCAGGTATTGCAGTCACACAAAATATAAAGAAAATGTTTCTTTGCATGTCCAACAGGAGGAGTGCTAATCAAATCCTGTTTGTCCATTAAAATCTAATGGAGTACCTAAAATACACGTTTGATCTAGAAATAACATTTTGATTATGCATGATGTGTCAAGCCTCATTTTTCTGTCTTTGCAAATGCAAACCCACAAAGTGTGTAATTCTGCCCTGGTTACACAGCTATAACTCCTAGTAATTAGCTATAACCCAGAGTAATTAGCTCATAGAAAGATTATGGCTTTACATAAAACACGCCATGCCCCCCAAATGTTGTTATCAGTGGTGTCTGATTAGCTCATATTATATGACACAGGCCAATGGATCTTTCATATGTATATATAATATGCTAGCATATGCATGTGTGGGTTTTTGTATGATCTATGTATGCATGTTTATAAATGTATGTGCTTGTGTATGTGTGGTTAACACCTGTCGTGTGTGTATAATTTAACAGCAGGCAGCTGCTCAGGATTAGTAATCTGGAGTGCAGCCAGTCGATGTGATGCAGTGTGGAATCATCTACACTAGCCTGACCAAAGCATAGAGCGGCCATTATCCACTCACACATTCGCTCAACATTGATTTGACTTTATTGTTCTTTGCAGCAAGGTGGGAGCAGGCTCCATTCTCACAAAATTGCCTCTATGTATGTTAGTGTAATTGTTTGGTGTAAATGGCTGGCACTCTGGACTTTGAATACAGAAATCCGGTGGAAATCATATGGTGGAAACTGCTGTACTGACTATACGACCTTGAACTTGGGTTCTTCTTCCTTATACCTTTGACTATAAACCATGCTTTAAACGTGATGATTGTAAGTGCAAGCCAGTTAACCTCAACATGCTCCTCGCAATTAGTAAATTGCTTTGCATAAAAGTGTCGGCAGCACCGACAATATCTAATCATCAGGAATGAATACTGCAGCTAGTGAGCGCCACCCTATTCATTTAAGCTAAGTTGGGTTCCAGTATGCAGCAGGGGTGTTAATTCACCTCAGGGTCAGTATAATTTGCTTCCTCTCTGCTGAGGGTCACCTCTGGTGTGAAGTTCTAGTTTTCCTGTTGAGTAACCCTTAGGTAAAGCTAATGACAGAATCGAACAATACCGTCCTTTTTAAGCCATGATTATACTGTAGGCATATAAAAGACTCTTATACTCACCAAGGCTGCATTTAATTGATCAAATATACAGTAAAACCAGTAATATTGAGAAATATTATTACAATTGATAATAACTGTGTTATGTGAATATATTTTAAAATGTAATTTATTCCTAGATACTTCATTTCCAGGAGCTATTACGCCATTATTTGAAAGATCATTAAAATGCTGATTTGGTGCGTAATAAATAGTTCTTATTAAAAAAAAATTCATCATCCTGTTTTATGTGCATTTTGAAATATCACATCAGAAACAAACAAATGTCAAATTTCCGAAAAAAATGTTTTTTTTTTACACATTTGCTGAATAAAATCTGACATTGAACATTAAATCCATGTGACTAATCAGGATTATAATCAGGATGGTGTTTTATTTACTGTTGGTTACTAGGTAACCAAAGCCACCCCGTGAACAATGCACCTAATTCATTTTCTTTTTTTACGTTTTTTTTTTTCAAAATTTAAAAAAGTTTCATTACACGTTTAGATGGAAACCGAGGTAATGTTATCTTTGTTAAAAACAGTTTTTGATGAATTAATATTTTTGTGGAAACTTTTTCTTGGATGATTTTTGGATGATTAGGTGGCCTTAACTACTATGTACTAACATTTGAATTAATCATTTGCAGATATTGTGTATGTGACCTGCATGTAGGCCTAACTGAGCCCGATATCTTGAAAATGCGCATAAATAATACGAGTGTGCAATCTGGTGGAATGTATACGCCAAAATGAGTTTTGGCCTGCATATGGTATGCGGTTTTTCGTGTGCATATGATACGCACTTAATGCCGTATTATACGTACAAACCCCCCACCCTAATCCTACCCAAGAGCGTGTCATATGCACGCCATAAAGTGCGTACATATGCAAGCGAAAAACTGCGTAGCATTTGCACACCAAAACTCATTTTGGCATATCCATTCTACGAGATTTCACACTCGTATTGATACGCATTACCATGAGATCGTGTTGATGTAATTACAATCTGTGATTAATTTCTGTAGTTACATTTATAATTACACTGTTGACCCTTACACCTAACCCTATGCTTAAACTGACCCATAACTCCACACTTGTGCCTAACTTTACCTGTATCCAACCCCCAGGCCTAGCTGTTTGATTATTGTGATTGAATGGGTCAAAGGCAACAGCCAGGTCTATTTTCCTACCTTTTTGGACTCTTTGCAGTCTCCACACACAAACGATGAAGATATTGTGGATTCAGTCAATGTGAATGATTTTGTTTCTGGAATGATTTCCAGACAGCTGCCATAAACCATAGGTAGGCGTAGCCAATACTTTTACACCATTGCTTAATTAAATCAACAAGTAAATTCTGCAGTCATGTCACATTCTTATTAATTAACACTTCAAGTGTTGAGAATACAAATATTTAGGATGTGATTGTGTATTTGTTTTTAGGTCTGTGGGTGGTGTGGTGGGCGTCTGTCTTCTGTTAACAACCTTTTTTTCACACAATGAAAAAGATGCAGGGAAAAGGTGAAGAGTGTTGCAACTCAGTTGCTCTACTGAAAAGCACAGTCTTTGTGTAATGTTACAAGAAAGTATTATTTCAAATAAATATCAATGCAACATGCAACAATTTAATTTTCACACCAGTGTGGTATCTACGTTCAAACTGACTGGTAATACTGCAGGTTGGAGCTATGGTCTAGCCGCTAGAGCATATTTGAATTGCACAAGATCCCATATGCAATAATGTGGCATTCAAATGTGGCTTCTAAATGTGGCTAACTTAGCTGTGTTTGACTCACACTTAAAGGGTTAGTTCACCCAAAAATGAAATTGCTGTCTTTAATGACTCGCCCTAATATCGTTCCACACCCATAAGATCTTCATCTTCAGAACACAGTTTAAGATATTTTATATTTAGTCCGACAGCGTATCTAAGTGTAGGCACAGTATACTGTCCATGTCCAGAAAGGGAATAAAAACATCATCAAAGTAGTCCATATATGACATCAGTTAGTTCATTAGAATGTCTTGAAGCATTGAAAATACATTTTGGTCCAAAAATAACAAAAACTATGACTTTATTCAGCATTGTCTTCTCTTCTGCGTTTGTTTTCAAAACCCAAATAAAGATTCAAACAGTCATGAATCAGCAGATTTATTCATGATCTGGATCGCGTGTCAAACTACCAAACTGCTGAAATCACGTGACATTGGCGATCTGAATCATGAATCAATAAGCTGATCCATTACTGTTTGAATCTTTATTTGAGTTTTGAAAACAAAAGTGGAAGAGAAGACAATGCTGAATAAAGTCATAGTTTCTGCTTTTTTTGGACCAAAATGTATTTTCGATGCTTCAAGACATTCTAATTAACCAATTGATGTCACATCTGGACTACTTTGATGATGTTTTTATTAGCTTTCTGGACATATGCTGTCAAAAATAACTTTTTGAGCAATGTTGCTGGACAATGTTGCCGTCAATGGGCAACCAGGTGAGACACAGGGTATCCAAAAGTATCCAGATAGAAATGTGTTGCCTATTCTCAATTGGAAAGTGCCCAAGCAACATTATTGCCCAGCAACATTATTCAAAAAAGTTGCCCTGTGTATCATATTTATGTATCTATTAAGTTATAATTAATATAGGCCTATTAGAAAATTTAATTGTTTATAAATTATAAAACGGATACAATTAAAGACACAATGGCCCTCATTTATCAAAAGTGCGTAGACCAAATTTCCAGCGTACACCTTGCGTACACCCAAACCCACGGTGACTTTGAGATTTATCAATATGGACGTTGGCGTACGGCACGCTCAAATCCTACGCCAGCTCAGGAGGTGGTGTTCGCACGTTTGAGTTAGTGGGAAAATGCGCAGAAAAACAATTCCTAACACCACAAAACGCACTGACAAGATATGCTATATGACCCACTGTTAAAAACCACAACAACAGCATTTAGTGTTTATTTTTGTGCAACATGAACGTCAATGTTTAATTTGTGTGACTTTACCAAAGCGTTTGATCTGTAGGCATATGTATTCCTCCAGTCGCAAGCCTGTGCGCTTTATCTGACGTTTCAGGCCCGCGCCTGGCTCAGCAGCTGCGCACGGACTGGGACTAAAATAATTCAGACTGACAAAATAATAAAAATGACCTTCTTCTTTTAAATAATAATAAAATCAATAAAAACGGCATTCTTCTTCTAAATAACAAGCGTCATTAAGAATAATAATCATAATAATAAGAAGAAGAATCTTACAAATTGTCATGTAATTATTAATGTGAATGAATCTTACTCCACATCACATCATCACTATTGTACACCCCAATACATGTGCCGTGATACGAAATTAAATGCTAATTGTTTCAAAACGTGCTGTAAAATAATGCATTGTGATGGTAATTTATCATCCAAACAGCTATTTAAACTGCTGGAGTGCGCTTCTCAACCCCCACACTAACAGTAGCTACTCGTAATTTGGGTCCATATTTTGTTTTTGTGAGGGCCTTTAATCCCACTCTTTAAACTCCCAAATAAAACAATTTCAGGGTTTTTTTTCACTTCCCTGGTGATGGTCTCGATGGGCGCGTCTCAATCATCTCAATAGTTCAGTAGTCAGAGCACTGATCAGGGAGTCAGCCCGTTGACTTATGTCCTAATCAGTGCCCTGACTAAGTGGACTAAAGAGATGATTGAGCACGCCCGATCTCCACGTCGGAGAAGTTTCGTTTCTTTGCCGTCTTCTGTTTGTCCATGGCGTAAAATGAGGGCGTGCGGGAGGCAGAGACTTGAATATATAGGGGCGTGTTATTCTAATGACGATCGTTTTCAGCTGCGGCATTTATCAAGGGCAGGTATTGCGTACATCTGAATTGCAGAGGTGCGCACAGTTTCATAAATCAGGCGGTGAGAGGAGTGTAAGCATAATCTTACGCCAACATATACACCCGTTTCTACGCAAGATTGATAAATGAGGGCCAATATGTACGACTTTTGGATTATAATATCCAAAATCCACTAGAACAATGTTCTATATTTTGTTGACTTGTGTACTTGCATTATCTCAAATGTTTCCAAGAATGTTTAAATCCAGAATTGTAACCAGGACATAGACCGTGATCATCTGTCGCCTATCAATGACATCATAGTTACCCTCTATTTTCGGTTTGATTTTTTAGAAATCATGGAAACACCAGAGATGCTTTAATATATTTTGTGTTTTATTACACTCTAAAAAAAACAACCCAATGTTGGGTCAAATATGGACTAACCCAGAAATTGGGTTGTCTTAAGCAAATATTTAACCCAACCACAGGATTACAACAACCCAGTCGCTGGGTTAGTCCATATTTGACGCAATATTGGGTTAAAACAACCAAGCATTTTTTAGAGTGTAGACAGGTGAGCAACTGTTTGGATACATTTATTGACAGAAAACGAATCATTGTATAGCTCAACACAGTGTCTTATTGTTTAATTTTCATTTTCTTGATTTACTGCGAGTACCATGTTTTATCATGCCTATCGATCTATAACGCTGTAGTGTGCAACAACTGTCTCATAGTAATGCTGAGTGAACACAGAATAGTATTAACATAACTTTCAACACACTCAAATAATGTATCTAATTTGATAAAACACCGCTGCGTTACTGTACACATGAGCAGAAGAAGCAGAAGATGTTAACTACGGCATAAAACAATCTAGGAATCATCAAGCTACGACTTTGTTTTAAATAAGGGACCTCTAACAGCGAAAAATTACTTGTCGTAGCTTTAAAATAGAACTGTTGATATTATAAAATTGTACACCGTTATCGCCTGTTGTCTGAGTAAAGTCAGTATAATTTATCATGGCAAGCCTATTCCAAATTATTTAAAATATCAAATGAAACAGTATTATTTTGATTTAATGTCAAAGTGTCACAATCCTACAAGACTTAAGAATGTCAAAGATGCAGCATTTCTGTAAATGCCACAAGCAGCCATTAGCACACATTAATGTAGCCCAACAACTAACTTACACAGGTAGCATATGCATTATTCATGCACATTACTGCAGGAAGAATTGTTGCTAGATAAAATTACACTGGTCTGTGAGAAACCGTGACCTCTCCGCACGAATCAGCATTCATTACCTGAGAAAATTCCACAATTCGGCGAGAAAGACAGAGACAGAGGGGGAAAACAGTGACAGAAAGAGAGAGAGAGGTCACATGTTGTGAATCTCGAATTGGTGCTATTAATGTTTGGTAATTTGCTTCATGGGCATGCATAAAAGAGATTAACGTCACATTACCGAATCATATTTACTGAAGCACTATTTGCATAATGGAGTGTGTAATGGAATTTTTACGTGCACTATAATTTCATAAACTTCAGAAACGGTAAGCATTTGTGCTTTTCTTCCAGCGTGGGTTTACAGTCAGATATTGTTATACTGAGTGTTCACAATCCAATAGCATGTAAATACTTGCTTTAACAACAATTCAATACAGATTCGATTCTTCACTAAATGACTTGATGCATCACAAAATTTGGACTTTGGTTAGAATTGAGTTTGATTTTATTTGATTATGTTGGTAGATGATGCATAAAACTGTGCAGCTCATAGAACTCATAATATATTTCAAGTTATTTTTTTAATTTGTGATAATTAGGCTAGGTATTTCTAAGCAATGACAACTCTGAACACTTTAGCAACCATGACACAAAACTTCAGATTTGTAGCATGTTTAGATGGGCAAGTATCACACTTTCTTTTCAGTTTTTCAATTTTCGATTCAATTTTGTAATCAATACATACGCATCAGTGTATTTTTACACCCTTCTCCAAAGTTTGTTGGAAAAGGCAAAAAAAAAAAAAATACAAATACATACATTACTAATCAAAAGTTTGGAATAATTTAGGATGCTTTTGAAACCTCACCAATGCTGCATTTATTTGATCAAAAATATGGTAAACAGTATATTGTGAAATATGCTTACAATTTAAACTAACTGTGTTCTATTTAAATATATTTTAAAATGTATTTTATTTTTGTGATGGCAAAGCTGAATTTTTTAGCATCATTGCTTGACAAAACATTGCAAAATAACACTCAGTTTCAGTCACTCATGTCAAACTTGAGTACCTATAGAGTAGTATAGCATCCTTCATTTATCCGAAAAGTCTTTAGTTTTATTATATTAATAAAAGAAATATAGGCTGTACCGAGTCTTTACGGAAAAAAAAAAACAGAAAAATCGGCTGGAGGCTTATCGTGTGGGCGTAGCTTAAGAATGACGAGCGCACACAAAGCGTTGACGTCCTCAAGCGTGGAGAAGAAAACGTTACTCTAATAAACCATGGCTATCAATCAGATTCAACTAATACATATATGATCCAGAATCAGATCCAGAGGCTGAAATAATAAATTGAACAGGAGAAACAGCAACAGCAGGACGTCCGTCTCTGTGGTATAGTACTGTATTTAGTGGCCTGTCAACATTTGCCTTTGTTTACTCGCAGTTTATGAGGACATGATTTGGTTTATGGACTATTGTATGCAACTAAACATTACCAGTAGCAAGCAAAACAGTTTTGCACATCAGACTAGTGTAACGTTATACATAGAACAACAATGGAGTAACGTTATATTTTGAATGAAGAAGCACGCTTTGTGAGAACGTCCCCTAGGTTTATGTTTGGGTGGTTTTACAATAAACAAACTGACACATATATTGGTCAGCTAAACAAATGTATTTAAACACACACCATAGGTCGCATGCTCCATTGATAAATCAACTGTAACATTACACGATTGTGTTGTTTACTGATGTTTATTTACGCAACGATAGCCAACAGCATAGACATTTGAAGCAGTTTTACTCACCGCCTGTTTCCAAAGCCCAGCCGTGAACCTTTATCGTTGGGACCGCTCCGTCAAAAACACACTTCTTTGGTAACATTGTTGATTTTGTGAAGTCCTGTGACAGGAGTGACTGTGGAGATCCACTTTTGCGACATGACTGAAGCGTGATGTTGTGACGCTTCCCGTCATTTCTGCGTTCAAATCGGTTCAAATGCAGCGCTGCCTTCCCGGAATGCTGTGCGGGTGCGTTAAAGTCGCTTGACATCACCCATAGAAATAAAGTTGGAGCGCTGCGCGTCAGAAGTTTTGCACGGACGAGTGGATCTGCACCTGAGAGCAGTGTTTATCGCCGTGCATTTGCTCTCTCGCTCTGGTCACGCGCGCACACACCCTTCCGGGAGAAGAGCCCGTACGGCTAATACAAGGACATTCCGCTCTGTCGACGTCAAGGCGAGCCATACTCGAAAAAAACAAAAAAAACTTGTGAGAAACCAGAAAGGAGTATTTTTGACACAGACATACTCCATCAAATGTCCAACATTAGTTTTTGAAACTTTGTCTATGTTTAGGATGGGAATCCAAGTCTTTAACAGTGTAAAAAGCTCAGAATGCATGAAACAGCATTTTTCACTAAGTTGTGAAATCAAACATATCTCGTTCTTCAAGGAACTGTATGCAAGAAATGTATTTCAATTAATCATAAAATGGCCCTGATATGTCACTAGACATTAAGAAATCATGTTAATTTAAAATACTTCATGTTAATTTCATGTTAATTTCAAATACTAATAGTCCGGCCAGGATATTGTCATTTAAAAGTTGTTGTTGCAGTACTCAACTGATGTTGAGGTTGACATGTTGTTTTTTGGCCTTAAGCTCCGCCCTCTACCTATCTACCAATCATGAAGTCAGTAGTGTTTCGGCATCTGGGTTGCCAGCTCTGCTCTAATTACCACAGCTGCAGCTACAAATGTTCCTGCTGGATCCTGCAGCCCATCTGGCAACCTCGAGTCAGGGGGGGAGGGGTCAGAGGGGATACATCGCGCTACAGTCATTTGAAAGTGATTGCAGTACCAGTTTTGGCCACAATCTTGCATACACTTCCTTTAAAAAATAATAAAATAGAAAATAGTTGACCATGAATTGTGATTTGCGATATAGTCTTTTCTTCTCTATTTTGATGCATATCAGAGTAAAAACATCACCTTGAACAATAAAAAATGTAAGGCAGGGCTTGATTTTGTCCATCGGAATTGATTGGGTCTTTGATATTGCTGTGATGTCATGTGATTGACAGGTTGTCTCACTCTCGCACCGACAAACGCATTATCAGAAAAGTTATGTCGTTGCAAAAGGGAACTGGTACGATTATGAGGGCACATGATTTTTTTTATTTTGTGAAATATAATATATATTAAAATAATTACTGGAATATTCTATATGATGTCACAAAATTACTGTTTGAATTTTGCATACATGCACTGTAATAAATGCAACCTTGATGAGCATAAGAGCCTTCTTTCAAACCATAATATGTTTTTGAACAGGAATAAAATCGTAATTATCCCATAGTTTTAACCGCAGCATTGTGAGTAACCACAATCAGTAAAAACACAGAACACACCTGAACTTTTAATGAGAATTCCCTTCTCCTTCAGAGATGGGGTATTTGTCATCATATCTGGCTAATGAATTGACTTTATCCTTTTCTTTTCTCTGTCGTGTTTGATGAATTCACTATGGAAATTACCATAGAGGCCTACGGGGGGCCCGTGGAGGATAACGCACAGTACATATTAGGGAGGATATATGTCTCCCAGTGCTGACTGGAACTAGGGAAATGAATTTTCATATCAAAACACTCCACACATACATGGCCTCCCTAGAGAGGGTGTGAGAGCAGAGCCAGACAGGAATAGTGAGAGGATGGAAGCAAAAACAGGGACAGTGAGAGGCCGACAGAGGCCCTGTTTACACCTGGTATTAACATCTGTCTTGATGTCAGCCAAAATAGATTGCTGTTTACACCTAGTTTTAACATCTCGATGCAACTGGATTTCACTGAGGGAAGGCCAGTTGTCGTTTCCTTTTCTGCTCAAGCAATTTGAAAAAAAGACAATGTTACAAATTTTAATAATCAATAGGATGTGAAATAATATTATTAACAAAAATAAATAAATAATGTAATTAATTATTTAAACTATGTAATTCTCTTGAATAAATAATACATTGATACACAATATAGATTATTTTATACATATATATTATGTCCATTGTGTATTATAATTATTATACTATGAGGCTGTTAAATTCTTCATTATGATTGGTTGAAGAATGTATTTAGTGTTGCCATTATTTTTGTCAAAACACAAAGCTAAAGTAGTTCCGGCCATGACTGCATTCTCACTTCCCCAAATAATGTACTATATTAAAAGGTTCTTACAACCTTCAACAATAAAAGAACCAAAACCCACAAGAAATAATGCTGCCTTCATGTGCTCTTGGAAATGTCCTTCTCCCTACTTCTTAAAGGTGGGATAATGCTGCCTTCATGTGCTCTCGGAATGATCGAGTTTCCTAGGTAAAAATTGCGCATGAACGCCCTCTCATTTCAAAATTTAAACGCAATGAGCTCGTAATCACGACTTCAGTAGTTGGAATTATCAAATTTCCGATCGCACGGGAAGGCGGCATTAGTGCTTTCTGGTAACCGTTGTTGATATTTCAAATCACAAAAACAAACACGCCCCTACACCCAAAAGGGTCTCGCCCCTATTTTGATAGCTCTGCCCCAAACATACGTAACCCAGGCAACGACTATGGCAGAATCTCTGTGTTACTAATCCAGGTCGAATCTTCAAGGAGAAAGTTATCCCTTCCATCACAAAAACACAAACCGTTCATATGAACAACTTGATAGTACACAAGCACGACAGTCTAACTAATTAACATATTACAATTATGACAAGATTAGTGAGTTATAGGGATCACAAAACACAAGACACAAACCGTTCTCATGACAACTCAATAGTACACAAGTAAAACAGTCTAGCTAATGAAATATCACAATTATGACCGGATAAGGGTTATATACATGAAAAGAGGAAACATTAGGAGTATTATCTTACTTGTCGTACACATTTTGTAAACTGATGGTTGAAACAGACAGTGAGGAGATTTAGATGCTCCATACGGTGTAGAAATGAACGGGTCTTTATCATCGCTGAAGTGAGACACAATACGATCGCAAATGGACTAACAAGCGAACATGACACGAGCTTCAAGCACTGTCTCTTACAACATATTCTGTGTGTCTGTTGTTTTGAATAATGACGTGCATCATGCGCTCTCTTCTCACCATTGTTATAGACACGCCCCTTACCTGCTGATTGGCTAGAAGTTTGTTATTGGACTCTGCCCGAGTCGATTTTGTAAAACGGTTTTGATGTTTGTATTACGCTCTCGGACTAAATATAAAATATCTTAAACTGTGTTCCGAAGATCTTACGGGTGTGGAACGACATTAGGGTGAGTCATTAATGACATCAATTTAATTTTTGGGTGAACTAATCCTTTAAGGGAACAGCCATTTGTAGTGGTGTCCGCGGCCATAGTGGACATTTTTGAGTGCCCTCATTCCATCTCACAATGCACCGCAATAACAAGTGTACAAAAATACACTCAACGGCTAGAGAATACACAATGTACTGTGATGGTCATGCAAATTCCTCTTTTGCCAGAAAATACTGCCGCAGATGAATCATCCATCCATTTTCTAAACCACTGGTCCAATCTGGGTGCAATGTAGTATTATACAGGTATAAATTAATTTGTACTTGATTAATACATTTAATTAAGGGTTAAACATGATATTTTCCATGACAGAGTTTGGGATGCACCTTTATCTTACTACTGGAGCTGTCAGTTTGCTGAGTTTTAAATCATTATTTAATATCAAGCACAAACTGCGCAAAAGCAGGAGCCCTGCCAGTGCACCCAGTGTCTGAATTTGTACACTCATTTTCAATCACTCCTTCAAGTGGACTTTTAGTGGAGTATGTAGGGAAAAGTGAATAGTATAGGGTGGGATTTCGAACAAAGCCCAGGTTTATAGAGCGGTGCTGGAATGGTATGGCATCACTTTGTAGGTCAAATCGCGGAAGCGACCTTCCGTTCCATTGTCCAGAAGTCAATTTTCTTTTGTTTTTATTTTATGGGATTTTTGTTAAAAGGCTGAATTAAGGTCTGTGGTAAACACAAACTCAAGACACATTCATGTTTTATTCTACGACATAAAAGCATCAGTATTACACTTGTGATTTTTTTAAGCTGCTAATACGTGTCTTGAAAAAGGTGGTTGCTAACCAGTAGCTAATGGGATCACACTGAAATGGTAATCTCAATATGTGTTTACAGCTCAATGTGTTTACATTATGCTTATAATTGTTTTAGCTATAATCTAAAAGCCTATGTTAAATCCAAATTATTTTTGTTTGAAGGAACCAGTGTGATGTTAACTTGTTGGCCTACATAGTTATGTCACCTGCATCACTCTATTCTCGCCTATTCATTGGGAAAATATTATTAAAGCCAAAATTGCTAATTACTTTTAGCCCGCCATTCATTGACAACAACATAACAATCACTGCATCTCTAGCTTGCTGACAATTCTGGAATTTTGATCAAGCAGGCTTGCAATACAATTCAAAAAAATATTATTCCTATAATATAAAGTTTTATATTACAAGGCTATGTAGCTGTTGTAAACAAACAAACAAACTAACAAACAAACAACAACAACAACATAAAAAAAATAGCAGCAATAATTCTCTCCTCCGCCATATTTAAAGTTTATGGCACAACAAACTCGGGAACTTAAGTTAACCCAATTGGGTCTCAAAATAATCCTGTGTTCCAGTTATGACTTTAAACCATGAGTTTGTAGCATTCCAGGCAAAGTCACGCCAAAATGCCTGAGCACAGGGAATTGAGGTAGCTTGATGTAAACAACATGACAGACTAAGGGCTGCTCATTTACAATCATGTGAGGTCAGAGCTCGTAACTGAGTCTACAATCGATCTAGTATGAGTTCACAGGTGGGAAGTCACGGGTTAAATGCTGTTCCAGTGCACTTTCACAGGTAAAAGGTTGGAAAAACAGAGGTTACGAGGTGCCTGGAACACAGCATATTTCACCCACAGTGGTAAATACGACGAGGGATTTCTTATAGTGTTTTCTTAAGTGTTTTTGTGATATCCCATGTGATCTTTGTTCGATTAAAAAACAAAAAACTCGCGTTTCCACGTACTTTTTTGTACTCATTTGGCTTCTCTTAACCAATGATTTTCTAGGACTAAGTGTCCTGAGCCAATCAGAATTTAGCTTGGGCCCAGCGGCCCACCCCTAACTCCACCTATACCTTACCCGGAGGGCTGTGTGCAGAAATGGCATAACCACCACCAGCAAGGCAAACAACACATCTTATTCCAGACAACGACTGAGTAACAATAAACAACAGTCATTTACCTGAGTAACTCCCACTAGAGTTACTTTTAACTCCCTGGCAGTTCCAGACAAAATCAGCCGGAGCTCGAGGCCTAAGCGACTCGTTTTGCCAGGTAATAACTGCACGCACGCGCTCCCTCATTAAAAATATTCCATATTTATCAAAGATTAAAAAAGAAGTTAAGAATAACTTAATGTGGGTATACACACAAAAAGAAAACGTGGAAACAAGTATTAGTGAATGAGACCCAGCGAGTGCATAGGATAGTGTTTTTTTTTTTTTTTATGTATATGACAGAACACCTGTGCCACACAGGCCTGTATAAAGAAGGCAGTATACGCTCTCATGAATTAGTTTTAAGGAAAATATTGTATTTTTCCGTTGATCATGTTATAATACTTGACGTTTTTATTTCTGTTATCTATTATTCTTTCAAAATCACTAATGGGGAAAAAGAATAGTTGTGGAAAGATTTAATTTAAAATGGAAACATAATAATGTAACCAATGGATCAGCCTTTGTATTTTTTTCCTCCAATCGATCAATCAGTGGCAGATGGGACCTTTGACTGATGGAGGCCATAGTTTGTTTGCTGTCACCAGCAGATGGCGCTCTGTCAATGCCACATGGGAGCTGCTGCTCTGCTTTCTAATGCAAAACTGTCTCCCAGTTCCCTCTGGGTCTATGTGAAGAAGGGGTTGTTTCTTATGTCTGCTTGTACAGAGCTCGTCAGAGTCGTATTCTGCATACATGTCAGTTTTTTCTTCTTTTTTTTATCAATTTGTTATTAAACTAGACATCTTTCTCTGGTGAATTTGTGCTTTGTAAACTCTATATTTCTCTCTTTTTTGTTGTTGTAAAGAACCCCGCTGTTTTGGACGTTTAAAAGAACAGATACATAGATAGACTGTAGTGTATTTTTTTTTTGTCCTTTCCTTTTTGTAGCACAAAGAAATCAAATTTAAGTTTTTGACTGGCTCAGTCTAAGCTGCTAACTATCATTCATTTGACATAACCTAATGTCTCACAGAAGGTTGTAAATATTAAACATTGCAACATAGGCTGAATTTATGGGTGTTTGAGGCTATTGTTCACAGAGGGGACATTTTCACAAGGGGGATGTCTCCGTACCTGTATGATGATGAATCAAATCTCCAGATATAAAAATATGAACATACATACATGCATCCATATACAGTACTGGTCAAAAGTTGGAAACATTACAATTTGTAATGTTTTTAAAGAAATCACTTGGATACATTAAACATCTCTTGGATCATCAAGCCTGCATTTATTTGAACAAAAATACAGAAAAAAACAGTATTATTGTGAAATAGTTTAAAACTATTTTAAAATAATGGTTTTCTATTTTAATATACTTTAAACTATATTTTATTTCTGTAATGCAAAGCTGAATTTTTGTCAGCCATTACTCCACTCTTCAATGTCAGATTATCTTTCAAAAATTGAAAACATTCAAAACAGTAGTGTTCAACTCTTTGACCGCTACTGTTTATATAACATTATATTTATTAAGTTGGATTTAATGGAAAACAGCTGTAAAATACATATCTACAGCTCTGCAAAAAAATAAGAGAGCACTTAACATTGAGAAATCCATGTTAAGTGGTCTCTTTTTTATTTCAGAGCTGTATATTACTGTTTTTACTGTACATTTGTTGAATGAGTGCAGCATGTCTACATTTAGGAGGCAACTGTATGTTTTTAGAGATGTGATACATGCAGCAAACTGTGAATTAAACCACTTTTAACACCAGGAATCCATCAGAAACCTCAATTGCTGTGGAGTTCCAGTTTCAGGAACCATTGAAGGGTTCTCGTTCTGGCATCTGATCCGTGAAGCAGTGCATTATTTGTCTGATGGATGAGTAACCTGACCATGCTGCTGTCAGCTCTGACATTTGTTTGTCTGGGCTATTACAGACGTGTTTGTGATTGATAACTGAGTGTGTGTGCTCTCGAACAGACCTATGAGTGTTTGATAGCTGTTTGTGTGCACATACTTGCTCGTGTGTTTGCGTGCTTGTTCACAGCCTTGTGTCTGCTATCCAGATGGACTCATTGATTTCTCCACAGCTGTAAGGTGCTTGCTCTACTTTTGTGTAAAAAAATGCAATAGAGTATAAACTGAAAACTTACATTTGTGTTCTTTGTGTCAGTCCAGGCGTTTGCAGATCAGAGGAAGGGGCTAATGGAGAATTGTTAATGGCGATCCTAAGATGACACAGGGTGTCTACAGATATGGACAAGGTAATTTTAAGACATTTTAAGGCCTTATTTAAGTATGACCTTATTTAAGAAATGTTAAAGGTGTCATTAACTGGCTTTTTTTCTTTTTTTATACTCTTGTCTGAGGTCAACTAATGACGTTTGTGTGTTTTTTACATTCAAAAACATTATATCTAATAAGTAATAGGCTATTTTCTACACTGGTTTTGAGGGTGTCTTCCGAGCGTAGGGTTTTGATGGGCATGCCACACTGGAGACTTGGAAGTAAACGCCCACGGCTAGGATTGGATAAGATTTGCATATTAAATGAGCTTCAGGTCCGCTGTCATATCTAGCCCCTGTCAGTTCAGTTCACATGAGGGAGAGATTCCGAGAACCGCAACTTTTCTTTATCAAACAAACACAATGATTTATTTCTCATCCACCCGTGATTGTATTACATGGCCCGCACCTGCACCCGTCCGCATCAGTCGATATTATACGCTCGCTCGCTTTCACACACACACACGTGCGTGCCGAGATCAAGAAAGAATTTCTGCCGACGGGCGTACGTTTTGGTCTGGTACAGCCCCAGGACTAGTACTATTACATATAAAATAGATGTTTTACTCACATAAATTTGTCGCACCATTCCTGTTGGATCGAATATTGAAGGCACAACATTGTGTCTGCAAATCTGATTGGTTGAGTTCACGCAGCATTTTATTGCATTGCGTTGCATGCAGTAACAGTTGTTTGCTATTGGAATAAAGAAAAAAAAAAATACGACCAATGGACCGAAGGTTCCGGCTTTATTAAGCTTATGTGGAGGACAAAATCCAGTGGGAACTAGGAAGTTGCGCACCATCCTACATCACCAGCCTAATCTTCACAGTACTTTACACCATGATGGAAACGCAGACTATAAAGCCCCTTTCACACTGCACGTCGGACCCGCAATATTCCCGGAACATTGCCGGGTCGCCTTCTGTGTGAAAGCAACAACGTCCCGGGATTGATTTCCGAATTCGACCCGGGACGGGGACCTAGTAATATTGAGGGATTCGACCCGGGACGAGCGCTGTGTGAACAAAAGCCGAAACGAATGCCGCAACGTACATGTATGTAGTTATCGTGCGACTCCTAGAGCTTGTTTTTTCA
Source organism: Pseudorasbora parva (assembly GCF_024679245.1). Lineage (NCBI taxonomy): Eukaryota > Metazoa > Chordata > Actinopteri > Cypriniformes > Gobionidae > Pseudorasbora > Pseudorasbora parva. The sequence goes on from NC_090175.1 coordinate 46,290,520, forward strand.
ATAATACAACCCTGCAGTGGCAGAAGAGCTAGTCGGTGTTTTAAACGCAGAGAGTGTTCGTATACAAAAGAAACTAAAATTAAACAAGCAGAAATGTGTGCAAACTGGACACAAGTCGAGACCACGGAGCTCCTTACTATCCGCGCTGAAGCTGAGATCGCTCGCCATTATACGTCACATCTGGATGTCACGTGTCAACTCGACCCGGGACGGTTAAGCGTTGTGTGTGAAAGCGCACATATTACGGTATTTCGCTGGCAGTGTGAATGGACCAAATCTAGCGGCCCGGGAACAAATGCCGGGTCGCATTATCCGTGTATTTGCCGGAATCGCAGTGTGAAAGGGGCTTAACAGGTCTGGGGGAAAAAAAGTTCCTGGGACAAAATGTTCCGGGTAATTAACTTTAAACTTTCAATTTAACTTTGAAGGAGGTTTCTGAAAACCCCTGGACATGTTGCAACATAAACTAGTCATGTCCTAAGAAATATTGGGGTTCATATTTGCACCAACATTTTGATTTATCACAGAATCCACAGTGAAATGAACTACACGCAAATAAATAATGCTCAGCTGATACATTCACATTGTTTGGAAGGTAATGTTATTTGTAGTCCATTCTGTTTTGCTCTTCTCTCTTCATAATCTCACAAACACACCAAATTGATTTTAATCTGCAGAGGTGGTCTTTCACCTATCTTTTGGCACTTTCCACACTGAGTCGTTGGCTGGGCTTGGTTATGATAAAAGACTAACAAGAATTTTTAAGTTCTGAAACTTAAGGATATTCTTATTGTATGGCGACCTCTTATCTGTCAAAAGCTCAAGGAAAATTGATTTCTTAATTCATGACCCCTTTTAAAAGTCACTTTCCCAACACTGGACCTAAGAACCACATTGTAGCACACAAACAACAACAGAGGGTAAACCGAGAGTAACGCAGATATGATGCAATTGACAGGCGACTCCCTCAGATGTCCCGGCTCCTTGGTTAAAAAAGTAATTTTCTCATAATTTACAAATTTGGGATATTGTAAGAACTCAACTGAACAAAATGTATAACACCGGCCTGGTAGTTTTTGGATGTTTTACTGCAAAATTCCTACATAGTGCACGTTTAAGCACCTCTCACTTTTTTTGTAACAAAACCGTCCTCAGCATGAACATTCTGTCTTGGTGGTTTTCAGCAGGGGTGCTGTGGTGGTACAGCAGGAGTCTGAAACTATTTTTTATCTAATTTTTCTTTTAAAAAATGAACATATTCTCTACACAAAAAGATTAAATTCAATCAAAGCTGCAGTTAAAAAGCCATATTTCTGCTAAATGTTTCATTGTCTGCCTATATTCAAACATACTTGACATTACATTTGACTACAATTTTATGACTTTGTACATCAATATTGAAAAGGTAATAATAGGTAAAATAATAATTGTTAGCATCATATGTAATGTTTCTACATGAATGTGATGTTATATGTTGTATGTTATAGGCCTGACCAAAATCCAGCTTGCAGGGTCCTTGTGTATCTATCCTCCAAGGATTCTTGGCCTTGAAGACCCCTTTTCTAGCTGATGCATCAATTTTGAAGCCCAAAATGACCTTTATATTCATTTAAGAATAAGCAGAGGGGACCTTGTTTGACCTTACACCTAAGGGCTGACCTATTCCTTATTCTTGTGTTTATATGCTGGTGCCTAGCATTAACGATCCTCCGTTTCTGGATAATCCGTCTTGCTTTCACCAAATGAAATCGTCTCTCTCCCTCCTGTCTCCCGTATCCGTTTCCTCACTCTCCTGGCTGCATTCCTACAGTGGGTCTCATCTGTCTGTTCTTTCCAAAAATCAATGTCTGTCAAAGGTGCAGCTCCTGTTCAGAGTAGGAAAAGACAAGGGGGGAGGGAAAAATGCCAGACAATAAAAACAAAAGAAAGCAAAACATTATATTAGCTTTAGTGTCTGTGAGTCTCGCTTTCCCTCTCTTTTCTGGCTCTCTCGTAACCTGAGGGAATGTTCTGCCAAAAACTGAACGATGAGGACAATTCTGTTTGCTCTTTCTCTTTCAGATGTCTCTCTCTCTCTCTCTCTCTCTCTCTCTCTCTCTCTCTCTCTCTCTCTCTCTCTCTCTCTCTCTCTCTCTCTCTCTCTCTCTCTCTCTCTCTCTCTCTCTCTCTCTCTCTCTCTCTCTCTCTCTCTTGTTTTTTTTCATCTTCATTCATTTGATTGTCTATCTGCTACCCTTTCAACCCAATTTATGATTATTCTGTCCTTTTAGAGGGATAGTTGCCCAAAAAGTTAAAAAAAAAAAAATTGTCATCCTTTACTCACCCTCATACTTCCAAACATGTATCACTACTTCTATAGAGCACAAAAAATATATATTAAAAAAATACTAGTGCTAATAGTTCCTTTTCCATGCCAGACCAGAGGGACCAGAGCTTTTAAGGTTAAAAAGAAATGAATGCAAAAGCACTGATGATAAATATAGTCCATGTAGTCTTCTAGATATCGGCCAAAATCGTCTACTAGTGCTCTATTCATGAGAGATACAGTGATGTCCGATTTGGTTGTTTGCAATGGGTAAGCTGATCCAGTTCAAACTGAATGATTCGTTCATCAATCGTACCTTCTAGGTTCTCTGGTTTAATAGAGGGTATGCATGTGACGTCATCGTGGCAACAAGACTGAGAGGCAGCATTGGTTTTCAGCGTGAAGGCTGCTTCTAAAATGGAAAAGATCTTTGAGGTTGGCTGTACAAATAGATTTGACAAGAAATCTGAGGTGTATATTTTTAAAGACTGCCGAAAGCTACAGAAAAAAGAAGCAAATGGATCGCTGCAATTCACAGAGATAACTGGACTCCAGGCAGTGAAATGTGGAGTTGCAGTTATCATTTTGTCTCAATGTTGAATTTTGGGGTAAAAATCATACCCTATACATTGTATTGTCATATATTGCATTGACAAATAATTTATTAAAAATGTACCATCGTATATTTTGCCAACTGAGGAAGAAGCTTGTTGTAGTCCAAACCGGCCATTTTTGTAGGCAACAAACTGCCATAACTTTAAAAGACAATATCGCTGTTTGCATTGAACTTTCAGCGCTGTAACTTTGCAGATACTGTTTATGCTCAAGTCGCAACAGTACAAACTAACTAAAGTTAAAAAGTGAAATCGCATGCAACCACCCTTTTTAATAAAATGCTGTGCTTTGAACTTGACTTGGTTTAGTGTTAAATAAACTTTAAATTTAACTGTAAATTAACTACAAGCAACATTGTGGGTAAGTGCGTCACCATGTAGTGCTGTTGTGCATCAGGAGACCCGAGTTCAAGTCCTGCCTCATGGACTTTTCCCAATCCCGTCCCCCTCTCTCTCCCACCTTACGTCCTGTCTAGCTACTTTCCTATCCTAATAAAAGACAAAAATGCCAATACTAAATGGGGTCCTACACAATTTTAATTGTGACTCAAATTTCCAGACTTCCCTACAGATTTCTCTGACCATATTTAACTTATGATAAATTGTTTTAAAATTCACTAACAAGTATGCTAACAAGTATGTTACATTTGAAAGATTATATTATTTGGGTCAGGGGTGCGTTTGTGCCATAAAAGCAGCAGCTGTTTACAGCGTTGCTTGGTATAGTGACGGTGAGCGTGAAGGTGGCAAAATGTATAACATTGCTCACCACACTTTAATATTTTGGTTTTTGAACTGTTGGTTTTGTTACCAAAGCTTCAGTACGTAATGGAGTACATGGTACATGTACATGGAATCTGTCACGAATGTACCGCAAAGGCTCTAAAGAACGATGATGATTAATACATGATTTATTAATAGTTCTCTGCTTGCAGTATGTCAGTCACGCTTTATCAGGAAAATTAGTGAAATACACATATCATAGCATTTTTATCATATCATGCGTCATTAATAGCGATTCATTTCCACTATTTAGATTTAGTGTGATTGTGTTCACATCAGCAGCGAATCGTACCAGAGTTCACAGTAATCGAACCCCAGGCCACCATTTTTAAGCAGACTCGGGAATGGTACGGAAGACATCGTTCACATCATCAGTCGAACCCGGGTGTACACCAAAAGTGCTAGTGTGAAAGCACGTCAATGCATACCCTCTATTCAATGACTTTGGTGTCAGTAACTTAGTTTGTTCGTCACACAAACCTTTTGAATGACTTCAGATAACTTCAATATAGTGCAAGAGTTGTCTGGACCACTTTTATGTAACTTATTGTTTATTGAAACATGAAAACAAGCACATCAAAAAAACTTGACCAGTACATTATTAAAATATTTCCTTTTTTAATCTGAACAAAAATAAGGATTGCTTATTGATTGCTTATAGGATTGCAAAAAGCTAATGATTTAAACTTTGTTTTTCTTCTTATCTCTTTTTTCACCACTCACCCTTTCATTTGTCCTTGCTACCCTCCCTCATTTGTCTCAGTATAGCATTTATCTTCTCTCCTTTTTCGCCAGGTTCTCCTGGGGGAAGTTCTAGTGATGTCGAGTGTTGTGTGTCTGCATCTGCAGCGTGTGTGTAATGAGAGGGATATCCTCCTGGAGACTCCTGTCTGGCAAGATCTGGAAACGGATCGTCACCTTGTGGACCTGATACCAACGGAGTGAGAGAGCGAAACACACAGTGAGTGAAGTAAAGGGAGATGTGGAGGATAATAGGATTAGGAAAGGCAAACACTGTGTCATTTTTTTTCTTTTCTCTTAAGCTGTGGCTATGAAACTTTACCATAATAATTCAGTGACATGTTTCAGGCACATTGGGTCTTTACAGGTATTTTTACTGAATGTTTATGAAGTACCTTTTATATTTTTGTCTAGCTGGAAAAGTTAAGTCTGTTGAGGGGTTCATGCTGCTCTTAGCTTCAGAACAGGACATTACAATTACCACCACAAGACAGAATCAATGTCACCCATTGTCCAAGCTAGCAAATGTAGCAGTTACATAAACAAGAAGAGCTGGCCCAATGCTTGTTCTTTTATTTCCTAGCATAACTGCCACATGATCAGCAAATATTAAACTGGATAATTAGCATACAATCTTGGTAACTAATTACCTCTGAAATTGTTCAGTAAATGTTCAGAGTTCATCATTCTTTTAATAACCAGGCAGTGAGTGAGTGGAAGGTAATTTAATATATATGTGTGTGTGTGTGTGTGTGTGTGTGTGTGTGTGTGTGTGTGTGTGTGTGTATGTATGTATGTATGTATGTATGTATGTATGTATGTATGTATGTATATGTAGTCTTTCTAGCCTGATGCGGTCATACTCAATTCTAGTCAGAAAATGAGTGATACTGCTCCATTGGGCTGTAGTTATGGGGTGTATTTCAACCGAACCTGGAAAGACATCAATTGGATAGAACTACAACCAACCAAATAAGTGCAATGAAGCGACGCATAACGTTAGTTGTCAAATGTCAACAGAACTCAACTGCACTGTGTTTACCATTTTTACCATGCAGGTTGAAGTGACTCCAATTATGTGATATATAGACCTAAGAATGTGAATTTTAGCAGTCAACCATCCCAAAATGACACATTTTACCCCCCAAATGCCATTTTTTCCCCAGAGAAGCTATTGGGCATTTGGGCTGGTTTTGGGCTTTAGATGGCGGGTTTTGTTGTAAAAACTTGGCAACCCTGTCTGCACGCACGCTGGAATAAACAATCTTTGCTCGAGTTGTAAAAAAAAAATTTTTTAAGGATACACAGAGTACTTACCAACATGATCATCATTTCAGAGAGAAATAGTGAAGGCGAATGCATATACAAACAAGCTCTCTGTTTAGGATTTGAACAAATATAATCCAAGCCCCTTTGATGACGTGCATGATTACGTTACTGTTTATCATCTGTCCATCATCGTCTGAAACCCATCCTGATGATTTTATTGCTCTGAACAGTTTCTGTTCGGGCATAATTACTCCTCTATGGATCAAGTCCAGACCGAACTGCCCGAGCTCAAATGCTGAGTTCGGCTGGCATCTAGGCTATCGTCTTTCTACAAGAGAATATAGAATTAAACTGAAATCTAAAAATAGATTTCAAGGAATAGAACTTATTGATCTTATTGAAAAATTCACATATTTGTTTCAAATGTTTTTGACATATTTTTAAATGTTGTAATGCAATCTTTCAGTGAGATGACGGATTTCTTTCATTTGACATACTGGATTTCTCCAATCATGGCAACCTTTGGTGTCATTCAGAAAGAAATCATTTTGAGTGATGAATACGAACATAGTATTTACATCAGTGGTTCACAACTGGTTTGGCCATGAAACCATGTTTTCCTGTGGTCATCAAGCCACGACCAACTTTTTAAGTAAGTTTATTTCCCCAAAATAGTTAACACGCACACAATGACTGTCCCCCTTTGCTTAGGCTACACATAAATTGTAAGAATATTACTAATATACTGATAAGTAAACAGTTCAATGTATGGTTTTAAATAGCAGTCCCAAACTAGTTTTTGTTTATACAATTACGTTGGTATGAACCACCAGTCATTAAAAAAAAAACGTTTTAAATAACATAATGTGCAATTAACATGACATTGTGGGGAATTGGAAAAAAACAGTTACCATAGTGAATACACAATACTTACATGTACTAACATGCACTGGTTTCCCCGAGAAAAACCCAATAGGATTTTCCCATATGCTTTTGGATTATTGCTAAAAAATAAGCTCTGTGATCAACAAAAGTTCATGATACTTACACCTTTTGTCGATCAAGATAATTTTCACAGACGAACACCACTTTTATTCATTTTGAAGGCTAAATGCAGTCGCCAGAAGTAAAAAGCTAAAGTTAGGCTGTTAACAGACCACACCATGGTCCCGCAAATTCAACGTCATCATCACTAAGCTTCCGCAACTCATTCAGTTTGTCTCAAATAATTTTCCCAGAAAGTTGAGTTTGAATATTTTATACAAGCCCAGTTTTGAGAATAATGAGGTTGTAAAAGCAGACTGATGATGTTTAATGTCCCTGACAGCCTCACTTATTACACTTATTAGCAACTGCCTTTTTCAAGATGAGTGGAGTAATATTTTGTCGTAGAATGAAATGTGAAGGTGTCCTGAGCTTGTGTTCACCACAGACCTTATTTTCAGCCATTAAACAAAATCCCATTCAAAAAACCATTGACTTCAGGACGATGGAACCGGAAGTGCTAAAATGCTAACTCGATTCCGCGTTTTGGCCTACAAAGTGATGTCATGCCCGCACCTCTCCATACCCATTAGACTTTTTATTTCGTAACAAGTTACGAAAATAAAAATAGAATAATGAAACTGACAACATCAGTTTTGCATCAGAACAATAATTTTTTTCATTTTGTAGTTGATGTTTCTTTGACTGTTTCTTGGTTTACATGAATGGTAAATAAAGTGATTGAGGTTGATGTGGCATTTATATGTCACAAGCTTGAAGTGTGTTTATGTTCAAGCTTCATGTCAGATTTGATTTTTAAACATGCACATTGCAGTATTTATTTCAGGTCCTAATTAGGAGAGGACATGCACATTTATCAAGCTGTAAAAACGCTCCTTCCCACACATAAAACAAGGCGTTGATGGATGAAAGTCTGAAGCAAAGACTAGTGGGACAGCTTTGTCCTGCACACTTCACATATGATCAGTGGAAGAAGATTTTTAGATTGACAGTCATTTGACACTATTTACAACAACTCATTCTGTGTGTCATACGCCATTACATCACGATTCATTGCACACGTGCAGAACTTTCCAGTTTTGGTTTTCAATCCAATCAAGTGTTTACATGTCCTATCAAACGGATTAGAACAGATTTAAACCGCCCCTTACAACCCGAATGAAATTTTAATTGGATTTGGCCATTTCCTTCAAACTGACGTTGTTACAACATTCAACTTTTCTGATTACAGACGGATTATTAGGGTCCATGTAAACACAGCTATTGATGGTTAGTCCTCGTCCTAAATGAAATGTATAGAATTTATCAGTTTGAGCTGCCTTGTAAAATGTGATCCGAACCAAGAAGAATATGCAACATTTTAACAAATTTAAGTCCCTGTTTGAGCCAAAGCAAAATGATCTACAGGTCTGAAAATTCCCCTAAGGACTGCATTGATCTTTTACCTTAGCAACTGTTGTCATCCGCCATATTGTGTGATATACTGATCGCACATTCAAAAAGAGGTTTATAATAGTGCTTATAATAGTGATACAGCGAACCCTGAGATGATGCACGCTAATCATTTATTTATTTACTTGCTTATTTAAATCATATAGTTGTGCAGGATCATGTAACAATGTTTAATGATCAAATCAAAATAAACACAATAATAGCAGCTATGTAAACTCCAAAGTAAATGTATGTACCTCATTTAATTAGGCTATTTTTGATTGGGTTATTTTTTTCTATCTTCTTAGTTGTTGGTGATAAGCATTTGAGTCTGTTTTGATTAACAACGTCACTAATTGCATTTATTTAAAAAAAAAAAATAGTTAATGAGCTTATTTTAACTAAAAATATAATCCCGTGGGATGTTCTTTCAGACCTAGCAACAGTTACTAAGGGGAGCTGAGGGTGATGCTCTGCAGAATGGAGAGGAAAGTTTAAAGTTGCTCTAACAGTTAAACACACAAGGTCAAGTAATGATTTAGACGTGATCAGACGTGTCGTGTTGAGCTGTGTATTCCTGTCTCTCCTACATCATGGCCGTGGTCATTAGTTGAATCCTGGAGCTTATTGCCTTTGTCCAGGTACACAAGGAATGACAGCAGACTGTGAGAGCGACAGATAATAACCATCCGTCTGACGTCTGTGAGTGTATTTATCATAGACAACATAGCAGGACTAAAGTGTGTGTGCGTTCGTGTGTGTGTTCATGCCACTGTCATATGCTGTATGATTAGTCCATCAGGGTCTGTGTTTAGGGGACAACTGGCAATCATTTGGACTCACTTCATCAATCTCTATCATTCTGTCTTCCTTTTTCAATCTCTCTCTCTAACTGAGAGTCTGCCTGCAGCTCTCCTCGCAGCATTTCACCAGTGAGTGAAGATTCCTCATTCAGCGCTATTATTATATTAATGCTTTACTGGCATGAATGCTCGAGTGACATTGTTGCCAGTGCCACAAAACTATAATTATGGTTAGCAGAGTCTAGATAATGATCATATAAAAGTTCAAATGTTAGAACTACAAGAGCGAAGTTAAATTATTTGTTATTATTGCTTTAATCTGAAATAATAATAATAATAACAACAACAACAACAACAAAAATAATATAAAATATTAATAATAGCATAGAAAAATATTTTATGATAAATTCTGCCATTTTCTATTAAAATGTTCATTTTGATTTCATTGTGACATTAACATTAATAATCTTATTATTCTTATTATTTATTTATTTTTAAATCATGTGACCTCATAATCTTTAATCAAAATAACTAGCATGGCTTGATTTAATACATTTAATCAATTATTTTATTTTACAATTAATTCTATAACATTTCATACAGTTGATGGTGATGATCATGATGCAGGGCACCAACTCACTCCATGATATGGCCTGTCTATTAATGATATTATTGTGTTAAATGATAATATCCTTTAGGGGAAATTTTCAGACAAATTTGATGTGTAATTATTTTTTAATGAGATTCATAGGGATTGTGTAATTAATTACATTACAATTTTGAATTGCTTAACAGCCCTCTATATATATATTAGTGTTTTCGAAAGAAAAAAAAAATATATATATACACTGTACATATTCAAGGTACCAAATTTACCATTGCATTGCAAACAAGCAAAAGCATTCAGCACTCAATTCAAGGTAGAGGCGGGTGGAGTTATGAGGTTTTACAGACAGTTTGAGGATGCATTTGATTTATGAGGTTTAGTCAAACTCTTTTGAATACTTTTCATTGGTTAAATATTTACAAAATCCACAGACAAATCTAAAGGGTGACCCATAGTAATGATTTATAAAAAAAAGACAATGTGGAGATACAAGGTTTCCACTTGACAGGTGGTAGTTATAAATGACATTGCTCTGGATTGCAGTCACTTGTTTTATGCCCCCCTCTCCCCATTTCTGTGGTTATTTATAGCATCTTAAGCATACATATAAAGTGATGTAAACCATGGGCCCTTTGGATTAACATGCAAACTATATATTGTTCATGACAAGCCCAACATAAATGTTGACAGGAAATCGCTGTAGGAATGGGACGCTATGACAGAGGGGGAATCGAAAAAATTGCAGGTCAAACTTCTGCTTTGTCTAAATGACGTCAAGAGCATGTGCGCTTATTACTGTGTCATGGCTCTGACTAAACCATCTCCACTTTCCTTTCCCTGTAACATTTGACTTCTCATCCCTTTCTCTACTCATTCCCCCACATTCCCCCATCATCTCTCTCGCTCTCTCTCAAGTCCCATTATCAGTATGCTAACTGTCTGAGTCGTTCACAGAGACTGATTCCAGTTAATAACCATATTGGCGACATTCTGTTTTATCCTTCTCTTCCGCTGTCGTTTAATACAGAGCCATCGACTGGGCCCTGACTGAATTTAATCTGTCTCCTGTGCTCAGGCCGGAATTTATCACAGCCATTCAGGTTGGCTATAACCTGTCCCACGTGTGCCTCCTGAGCCACTGTAATAAAAGCAGACAGGTCTTAATAACAGTCCTCTCTCTGCCGTTCACACTCAGCAATACTTCATCTAAAGATACTATAAACATAGAGAGAGAGACAGAAGGGTTCTACCACACAGCTTAGGGAAAAATAGTGACTCAAAAGAGCACCCAAATGTCACTTCCTGTTTCCATTTAATTTGCTTTGTTAGCCGGATAAATATTAGTATTTGTTATCTGTATAAAAAGAAAATATGGAAAAGCATACTATTAGTTCTATTAAGTAATACTTAATTTTAAGTAACTGTAAGTATATTGGCCCTCATTTATCAAAAGTGTGTACACCAAATTTCCAGCTCACACTTTGCGTACACCCAAACCCACGGTGACTTTGAGATTTATCAATATGGACGTTGGCGTACGGCACGCTCAAATCTTATGCCAGCTCAGGAGGTGGTGTACGCACGTTTTGAGTTAGTGCGAAGATGCGCAGAAAAACAATTCCTAACACCACAAAACGCACTGACAAAGATATGCTATATTATGACCCACTGTAAAAAACAACAACATAGTAATTATAAACTTCAGTGTTTGTTTTTGTGCAACATGGACTTCAATGTTTAATTTGTGTGACTTTACAAAGCATTTGATTTGTAGGCATGCATTCCTCCAGTTGCGAGCCTGTGCTCTTTACCTGACGTTTCAGGGTTAGGCCGGGCAGCTGTGGACTGGGACTGAAAATAATTCAGACTGACAAAATAATAAAAATGACACTTCTTCTTTTAAATAATAATAATAATAATAAAATAATAATGACATTCTTCTTCTAAATAACAATAAGCGTCATTATTAAATAATAATAATAATAATAAGAAGAAGAAGAAGAAGAAGAAGAAGAAGAAGAAGAAGAATCTTACAAATTGTAATGCAATTATTAATGTGAATGAATGGTACTCACATCACATCATCATCACTATTGTACACCCCAATATATGTGACGTGATACGAAATTAAATGTTAATTGTTTCAAAACACGTGCTGTAAAATAATGCATTGCGATAGGTAATCTCTCATCCAAACAGCTTTCAACTGCTGGAGTGCGCTTCTCAACCCCACACTATTAACAGTACTCGTAATTTGGGTCCATATTTTGTTTTTGTGGGTACCTTTAAACCCACTCTTTAAAACACCCAAATAAAACATTTTTTGTTTTTGTTTTCCACCTGGTGATGGTCTCGAGCTCCACGTCGGAGAAGTTTCGCTTCTTTGTCGTCTTCCGTGTGTCCATGGCGTAAAATGAGGGCGTGGGGGAGCAGAGACTTGAATATATATAGGGGCGTGTTATTCTAATGACGATCGTTTTCAGCCGCGGCATTTATCCAAGGTATTGTGTACACCTGCGCACAGCTTCGTAAATCAGGCTGTGAGAGGAGTGTAACATAATCTTACGCCAACATATATATACACCCATTTCTACGAAAGATTGCCATTGTGCCATTGTGTCCAGTATGTAACTTTTCTATCTATTAATTAAAAATAACAACATTTTGCAACAAAATAAACTTGAACAGAATTAAAATATAAAACATTTAAAATTAGATGGGATGGAAGATAGACTTCTTTTTTTTTACTTGAAGTACTAAAATATCTAAACTAATTAAACTAAAACTAATAAATACAAATGAATAAAATCTATATAGACATATAAACTAATACAACAAAAGTCATAACAAAATTACTGAAAACTAAACTAAAATTAAAGTGAAAAAAAACTATAAAAGCAATACATTAACCATCTATTATAGTATATAAATAATTCTAAAATAACATGAAATACCAGATGACCTACTAAATTTGAGGAAATGTTCAGGATACCATATGCACATATTGCAATGCATTCAACTTGACCTTTATATATAATTATATAATAACAAGACCTGCCATCCATTTTTTGGGTTTGCAGCCCACCAGTCAAGCATCACATATTTTACTGTAACCAGTCTCTCTATTGGAGCAATGCCGTAGAGCTATCTGTAAGCGTTTTAAACGGGAAGTTGTTAGCAAGGACTGATTATCTGCAATCTGACAGTGATTTCATAAGTGCTATGAGATGTTCTATTCTGTATTTCTAATTGTGTTTTCTGCCTAGAGTTTGTTTGATTTTTCGCCCCAAAAATATCTCCCTGACGATGTTATAAAGCTGCTTGTCTTTTAGTTCGTAGGAGTTCTGATCTGTATTCATTGGGCACCATTTGTTCTCTCTCTCTAGTCAATGTCTAATGTGGATGTAGGTGGTCTGCACACCTGAGACAAAACCCTCATTAGCAAATCCACATTTGAATTCTGAATTCATGTCCTCTGTATGTTTGGTCCGCAGAGACGAAGCCTGCTTGTGTAGTCTCTCGGCACCTGTGGAGACGTGC